>NC_000081.6:91094950-91289950 GCF_000001635.26 Mus musculus
AACCACAGCATGGAAGAAGGGACGATAAATCGCACTTGCAAATTCATGGCAACCCAACAGCTCTCTAATTGGATCTAAGACAACTCAACAGGAAAAAAATCATGCCTGATCCTGGAAATCTGACCAGGTTCCAGGGACTACTGATATCATGGATCCTCAAAAACACACCTGCGATGTGGTTAGAATAGTATAATTCTTTATTACACTGTACATCTTATCTTTATACCCACGAAGTACAGCTACCATCCCTCATCAACGAAGCCTCTCTTTGCATCAAATGGAGACCAGCACAGAAAACCATACTGGACACAGTGCAGAGATCACCACATCAGGGGAGTCCAAGGCTCAGTGAATACACACGAATACACACATCTCTGCACCTATGGCTTAGGGAACATCACAGCAGAAGGGGTTGGAAAGATGGTTAAGAGTCAGAACACCAGGAAGACTGCTGTTAGACAGTCTCTCCTAGAAATGGCTGCATAACCAAACTGGATTAGTAACATGGAAAGGGATAAATACTTTGGGGCCCAAACTTTACATAAAGAATTACAGGGAACTAGTGACTGTTGGGAGAAGAATTAGCCTTTCCCAGGGGTGAAACCTTGTATTGGTTGTCCAGTCCAGAGTGATTCTACATATACCAAACACATGTCACCCACCCAAATGGACTTAGCAGATTGTATATGAACTTGTACATGCATATACATTTTATATATGTATGTATGTATGTATGTATGTATGTATGTATATATGCAAAGGAGGCTATCAACTTGAGAGTGGCAGTAGTGTAGGAAGAGTTTAAGGGAGGGTGGGAGGGTATATGGAAGCCTGGGAAAAGGAAGGCAATAGGAAAGGTGATGCAATTCTATTTCAATTAAAAACGTTAAAATGAAGTCTTTAAACCTCTAGTAACAATTCCAGACAATTCTTCCATATATGTTATCTAAGACACAAAGCAGCTGACAGGCACTTGTTAACTTTGACTTAATTTAATAAGTGGTGATCATTCAGTTTGGATAATAGAGATGAAATCCTGATGAGAAAGGGATGTTTTCTTTGTCATGTGTTGAAATGATTACTTTTCCGTGTTTTGCTCAGTTGGATGCAATTGCGTTACTGGACTTAATTAGTTCTGTTTATAGGTATAAGAAATGAGCAGAGAGTAGGTGCGAGAATGAAGCTCCTTAAAACTGCTCCCATCCTTTTTTTGGTTGAACTCACTTTGGTATGTAACATAAAAGCAGATTTTAACACCAAGCACGTAGAAACCAATAAATGATTCTTAATAAAAACAGTGAATGGGGAGAGTTTATAGCTATAAGAACAAGTGAAAAGGTGTCTTCTTGTGGTGGATGGACGTCCTCATTGGCTGGGCAGACTACACTCATACAGCTGCAAGATCTGCTCGGAAAAGTCCGTTGCACATGCACATTGTAAAAGCCACCATGAGAGACAAAGTTTCCAGCAACTAAAATACCATACAGAACAGCATTTTTTAAACCATTTATATTCAGGATAATTTAACACATGTGTGTTTGTCTGTGTATGCAGTTTTCATTTTTTTAAATAGCCAGGAATAGAGGTTTGAATTTCTTTATTCTAAAAGATGAAATATAGTGCGTATGATTTTTATGTTTCGTTCATCATATGTTTAACGGGAGTGCATTTTTTTAATACCAGTGCCTGTCTTAAATCCGGTTTTATTGCTGTGGTGAAACTCCATGGCCAAGGAAACTTATAAAAGCGAGCATCTGATTGGATGCTTGTTTACAATTTTAGAGAGTTAGTCCACTATGATCCTGGTGGGAAGTGTGGCAGCAGACCAGCAGGCGTGGTGTTGAAGCCGTAGCTCAGAGCTTACATCTGAGCAACAAGTTGGCGGCAGAGGGAACAGGGACTGGGTGTGGCATAGGCTTTTGAAAGCCTCAAAGTTCACCTCCTTGTGACACATCTCCTCCAATAAGGCCATACCTCCTCCAACAAGCTCCACTAACTGGGGGCCAAATGTTCAAACATATGAGCCTATGGGGGGGGGGGAAGCAGTCATTCTCTTTTAAACTAATACAGTGCCCAACAAATCATACTAGTAAATAATAGGCTAATATTTATATTTCAGTCATCATCAGCATTTGAATTTGGGGCTGGAGAGATGGCTCAGCAGTTAAGGCTATACACAGTTCTTACAGAAGACCAGTTTGGGTTCTAGCACCCTGGTTGGGTGGCTCACAATCAACTTCAGCTCCAGGAGATCTGATACTGCTTTCTAGCCTAAGCAGGCATATAGAAGGACAAACATGCATGTACATAATTAAAAATAAAAATACAATCTTTTTATAAAGACTTGTTTTTTATTACCTACCTAGACTATTGCTTCAATCAGCAAGGAATTTGAATTTTGATGCTACTTAGAGACAGGCATGTTTTATTTTACCATTGCAATAGAATAAAAGAATTACATACGTCATGCAACTTTTAAACCAAGTCAGCTTAGTGTAATATTTGAGTGTGTGATGGGCAAGGGATAGTAAAACATGCATAGAAAACTCTGATTTAAAATACATCTTAGAACCTAAAAATAAAAGTCTATTTTTAAGGTTCTGTGACTATTTACTGGGGAGAGGAACATTTGCAATTACTTTCAACAAATTGCTTGTAAACAGTTGCCAAACTTCTAAAATCTGAGTGAGTAGGGAGCCAGAAAGAAAAACAAAATGATGAAATAAAAGCTGCTCGGGTCAAGTACAAGCAAGCGTTCTGACGTTCGACACACTCAGGATTGACTCTTAAGCCTAACATTTGATTTCTGTCTTGGTCTCTTTATTCTTCAGTGATTTTATTTTTATTGTTAAGGAATAAAACATTGACTATACAGGATTTAAGCATCAAATGCGAAGGATTTTGCACAGTGCATGTAATAACTCATCAGTTTGAAGATAATGTCTAAGGGAATGAACAGAAAACATGGCCTGGATAGAACAGCTTTTTCTACAACGGACTTACCAAGTCTCACATCTTTATCTATTAATGTCCAACTAAGAGTAGGGCCGAGGAGGAATTGCATGTATCTGTTCCAAATGCCTTGGTCACTATGGCTAATGGCTCAGTTTTGACAGCCACTGGAATGAAATAAAGGTTGTATTACCCTGCTGACTTGTGATATGAAGGAAACCTCAATCCCTCCCACCCCCCCACCCCCACATATACCCGAAGTAAAACAGTAATGAGAAAGGCACTGTGAGTGATTTGTTAAATGAAGTCACTTCTTTCCATACCTGTGTAGATCCCCAGCCCAGATGTGGGAATACCTTCCAGCTACAAGCAAAACTAGTATGCTAATTTAAATAATCTATCAATTAAAAATAAGCCTATTTAGGACAGGCAGTTTAGAGATAAGGACCTTGATTCATGGCTTCATCTAAAAGCCAAAAATATCCTTGGTTCTGTCGTGACTTGGAGGCCAGAAATGCCAAAGGTGTTTGAAGCTCTGATCACAGCTCTGGTTGCTGACTGCTTTTAGGTTTTCCTCTTCAGCCTGAGGGGAGATGAGAAGTATGGAGTGAAACTGGTAACACAAGGCAGGGACCTCAAGTAGCAGACGGGAGTGTTCCTGTAGGAGTCCAGGAATGTCTGGAGAAGGTTCTGGTCTTTGTGTCTATCTTGTCTTCTAAAGATATACTCCTACCTAGAGGCCACACATGGCCACGTGGCTGAAACCAAGAAAAGGCTCCTGTGTGTCCTGCAGCTGCAGTTTCAGAATGACCAGCTCAGTCCTCTTCCAATACTTTGCCCCAGTTTCTGGTACCAATCCTATAAAATCCCCCAGATTAGCAGCTCCGAGCTGTCCTGTTTCCTGGGACCCTTCCTGCTAGAAGGGAACTCTGTTCACTAGCTCTGCCTCTTAAGATACCACCTATGAATGGATAATAAACTTCTCTCTAAAACTAAAAGTAGCATATAAGTAAATGTTAACAATTCCTGTAAGACTTATAGATACCAAACAAACAAACAAACAAACAAAAGGCAAATGAGCAAGCTTATGGGGCTGTGTAAAAATTACCTTGGGGACTGAGAGATAAGGAAGAGAATTTGTTGCACAGTCATGAGGACCCATGTTTGGATCCCAGCACCCACTTTAAAAAAAATCACCTGGTGAGACCTAACTTCACAGCTGCAACCTCAATAGCAGGAATGGGTTTGGAGACAGGAGGATCAGTGGAGTTCGCTGATTGCCAGCTTAGTTCCAAATTTAACAAAAGATCCCATCTCTAGATACGTGGATAGTAACAGAGTAAAAGATACTGAACATAATCCTCTAGCTTCTGCCTGTGTGCACATATATGCACACATCATACAAACTACCCTACCCCCTTATGCCCCACTCCCCCCATACTAAATGAATAAATAAGCGAACTTCAGAGGACAGTTTTCTACCATGGGCATCTGGGACTGGAATCCGGTCCGAGATCAGCCGTAGCTGAATTTGCTTCCCTGCTCCTATTAGCGGGTCTCTAATCCCACTTCACAAAGCTGGCCACCGCCAGAGAGCTACTTCTCTAAGGTATAGTGGAGGCTGCTTGACATCAGGTTCTGCAAACCTGAGACAATTTCCTAAAGTCCTTGTAGTGGATTAATTGTAGGTATTTTTGCTACACTTAGTATTCTCTGGACTCAATGCCACCTCATCTTCTCAGACGTATTCTCTACAGGGCCACCATTTTATCCAGGGCAAACCGTTCTCCTATGTGACAGCTTGATGACAGTTACTTCTAGGATACTGACAAAGAATATAGATAATAGATCCATAGAATATAGATAATAATTCCCCTTAAGCTGCATTTTTATGTCAGTGATGCAACTTTTTTCTTTACAACATACAATCTGAAAAACGCTTTGCAGGTGCGATTTCATGTTTTGAGTTTTGAGAATTATTATTGTGTTTAGGTTGATTTCTGTAATCAAAAATCAGAGGCAGGGAGGAGCATTTTTAAAGAATTATCCAAATATTTTATAGACACCAATTGCTGAAGTTTGGTCCTAAATGGCAATGTCCTACTCACTAAGTGATAATATGACTCCAGGTCTGATATTTTCACTATTTAATGAGATTTGAGCATAACTTACATAGTAAAGAAATATTAGCTCACTGTGATCTTTTATGATGAATCTAAAATCAAGTGTGCAAGAAGATTCCTTGAGTTGGTAAGGGGCGCATCCCACTACAAATCCCAGTATATTAGATCTCCTGAGTTCACACACAACAATAATTCATTGGGTTTACAATTATTTCTCAAATAGAAGTTAGAAAAACACTGCCATATTTAACACAAACTTCAAATTGCAAAGTTTTTTTTTTATGGTGAAGAATATATTTCATACAAAATCTTCAGGATCCATGAAGAACTAAACATTCGATTTTCCTAATGACTATGATGTTGAATACTATTAAAGGTATTTATTAGCCACTTTCATATTTCTTCTTTTGAGAATTCTTTTCTCACATATGTATTCCATTTTTACTGGTTACTTGTTTTCTTGAAGTTATATTTCAGTTCTTTGTATAGTCTAGATATTAATCCTCCAATGGTCGTACAGGTAGCAAAGATTCTTCTCACATCCCGTAAGCTGCTTCTTCACTTAATTTACTATTGCTGCCGGACAGTGGTGGCGCACACCTTTAATCCCAGCACTTGGGAGGCAGAGGCAGGCGGATTTCTGAGTTCAAGGCCAGCCAGGTCTACAAGGTGAGTTCCAGGACAGCCAGGGCTACACAGAGAAACCCTGTCTCGGAAAACAAAACAAAACAAAATGTACTATTGCCGTCGCTGTGCAGACACTTTGTAATTTCTTGAGATCCCGCCTGTCAGTTGTCGCCTTATTTCCCGAGTAAGTGGAGTCCCATTTAGTCTTGCCTTATGTCTACAAATTGTAGTCTATTTCCTGCTTTTTCCTATAGCAGTTTTAGAGTTTATGATTTTAAATGTGGTTTCTTTTTTCATTCAGAGTTGATTTTTGCGTAAGGTAAGAACTAAATATCTAGTTTCCTTCTTGTACATGTAGACACCCAGTTTTCCCAACACCATTGGCTGAAGATGCTCTCTTTGTTTCTCTGAGTATTTTTGGCATCTTTATTAAAAAAAAAAAGCCTGTTGGTCATATTTGTTTGGATTTGAATCTGGGTCTTCCATTTTGTACCAGTGATCTACCTGTCTGTTTTACCATGGTCTTTGTGATGGTTAGCTTTGGTTATCAGCTTAACACAACCTAGAATCACACCACATGGCCCTCCTAGTCCCTTCCTGACATATATGTCAAAGATGCTACTTCAGGGATACTTGCTGCTCCGTGTTCCTTGACATTCTATTCCCAGTAGATGGGAAATGGATTAAGCCTAAAGGACTATGGACTAATGAAAGGACAATGAAGATGGGGGGGTACATACACACAATGGAACTTTATCCAAATGTTAAAAAAATGAACGTTTCAGGTAAGTGGATGGAACTAGAAAAAGTATATTGGGCAGGGTAATCCAGGCACAGAAAAAAAAAGTGCTTCTTTCTCTCCCTGCTACGTGGATCTTAGCCTTAAATACCTAACATTGGGCATAGGGGCCAGAGAACTGGAGAGGGGCCTTAAGAAATTGGAATGTAGTAGAATATAGGGAACATGAAAATAGGGGGATGCTGAGGGTGAAGAATATTAAGAAAGTTAACGGGGAGGGTAGAGGAGACAGATGGGGGAGGGCTAACTAAAAGACAATCTGGAAAATCCACATGGAAAGCTTGTAACAAAATTTTTAAAAATTATTTATTATTTTAAGATAATTTTAAGGGAGATACTGTATATGGCTGGAAAACTCTATTTCACCCAGAAACCATGGGTTATTAAATAATCTTATTTATATGTATGTGCTGGCTAGTTTTATGTCAACTTGATAAAATCTATAGTAATCGGAGAGGAGGGAGCCTCAATTGGGAAAATGCCTTCATAAGCTCTGGCTGTAAGCAAACCTGTAGGATATTTTCTTAGTGATTAATGGGGCAGGGCCTGTCCATTGTGAGTGGTGCTACAGGCTGAGCGAGCCTTGAAGAGCAAGCTAGTAAGCAGCACTCCTCCATGGCCTCTGCATCACCTCCTGCCTGTAGGTTCCCACCCGGTTTGAGTTCCTGCCTTGGCTTCCCTCAATGGACTATGACTTGGGATATGTAAGCCAAATACACCCTTTCCTTCTCAAGTTGCTTTTGGTCATGGTGTTTCATCACAGCAATATCAGCCCTAGCTAAGATGTGGGTAACACACCTCTTTATGAGTTGTTGGTCACACAGGTTCCAGGGGCTCCCCTTAAAATATAGCTTCTCACCATTTGCTGCAGTTTCCTCCTAGAAGTAGATAAGACTCTACTGCTGAAGGTACAATAAAACAGGCTAGAACTGAACTGGAAGCTGCCTTCCTACCGGCAAACCTTCATAGTGCTGGAGGATGCTACACAGGCTACTGTGGAGCAAGAACCTCAGTGGTCCTGCTCAGCTGTGAATTCTATGAACTTTAGTAAAATCCTGCCAGACAAAATGTGCCCACTTCTAAATTAGGGTTATTACTCTTACCTAGTTAGCCACTAGGTTGGTTATAATAGTTAAGTTTCTTTTTTTTTTTTCAAAGATTATTTATTTTATGTATATGTGTTCAGACACCCCAGAAGAGAACATTGGATCCCATTACAGATGGTCGTGAGCCACCATGTGGTTGCTGGGAATTGAACTCAGGACCTCTGGAAGAGCAGTCAGTGCTCCTAACTGCTGAGCCATCTCTCCAGCCCCAATAGTTAAGTTTCTATTGCCGGGGCAAACGCCATGACCAAAAACAACTTGTGGAGGAAATGATTTATCTGGATTAAAGGGTAGAGCCCATCACCACGGAAAGTCAAAGCTGGAACTTGGGGCAAGAACTTAGAGGCAGAGACTGTGGAGGAATACGGCTTGCTGGCTTACTTCCCAGGCTTGCTCGGTTTGTTCGTTTGCTTTCTTATACACTCCATGACCACCTTCCCAGCGGTGGGCCCGCCCACAACGGACTGGATCCCTGGGTCCTCCCACATCTATGGTTAATCAAGAAACCCCCTAAAGACTTGCTCCCAAGCCTGATTTGTGGAGGCATTTTTCTCTATTGGGGTTCTCATCTTCTAAAATGGCTCTAGCTTGTGTCAAGTTGACCAAAAGCAAAACAAAACAAAAGCCTAACCAGGACAAAAATTGTTCTTGGATTGGATTTTAGACCTACTTCACATGCATGATTTGGTCATCCTGGTTAAATGCACACGTCAGGGGAGATTATAGGGGGGGGGGAGGGTTTCTCTTGCTTTCTGGCCTGGAACTCACTCTGTAGACCAGGCTGGCTGTGAACTCGGAGATCTGCCTGTCTTTGCCTGCAAAGTGCTGGGATCAAAGGCATGCGCTCCCATGCCTGTCGTTTATACCCATAGACTCTCATCCCTAGTCAGAGAAGCTCCTCCTTCCAGTAAATAGTGGGAATGTGGGAACTGGTGATTGCACAAGAGTGAGTGACAGATGAGTGTACAGCCCCGAAGAAGACATTTATGCCATCCCCTCTGAGGCTCAGGGAACACTGCAAAAGAAGGGGCAGAAAGAATGTAAAAGAAGGAAGAGAGGAGCCAGGCGTGGTGGCGCACACCTTTAATCCCAGCACTTGGGAGGCAGAGGCAGGCGGATTTCTGAGTTCGAGGCCAGCCTACTCTACAAAGTGAGTTCCAGGGCAGCCAGGGCTACACAGAGAAACCCTGTCTCGAAAAACTAAAAGAAAGAGAGAGAGAGAGAGAAAAAAGAATAAAATGAAGGAAGATAGGGAGTAAAGCTGGCCAGTGCTGTCTTCTCGACAGGGCACAGCCATTATTGTAGTCGTCCCCGCGTCCACGGATGTCCGAATACCTACCGGACTACAAAGGAACAGGAAGGCACAGGGGAAGGAATCGCTCAACGTGTCCTACAGTCCACTGTTTACAACTGATAGGCCTAGAGAGCCGGGCAATCGTTGCTTTATTTGTGTACTCTTTGATGACCTCATCAGTCCCCAGTGAACTCGTCGTATCCAGGGGTGACACAGATGGCCCTAATTGAACTTGGTCACAAAGCAAAATCAGAAGGCATAAACTTGGGAAAAGGACTGGAGGAAAAGGACTGGAGGTTAATTGATAGGGTTGAGAGAGAGATAGGATTGTGTAGGGGAGAAAGTAATTAAAATTCCGTGTGTGTGTGTGTGTGTGTGTGTGTGTGTGTGTGTGTGTATCCCAAAATAATAAAAATTTAAATAAAGAGAGATGACTAGAAAAGTAAAACAAATTACTTTTTTTCCATTTAATTACATAGGATAAGATGTACATTCAAAAGTAATTATATGGTGTGTTTTAATGACCCTCTCCAGTTTCTAATTAGATAGTCCAAACATCTTCCCTGTGAGGTAGGATGAGTAATAGCCTCCTTGCCTTGCTTGTCTCTGAGGAAACAGAATGCAGAGTGACACCAGGACACACCCAGAATCTTCTCATGAGTCATGGTGAACTGATCAGTATCCACAGATCTGATCATGAGGCTTCTACAACCTTCTTCCCCTATTTAAGCTAAAACATCATTTTGTGTATGTGTGTGTGTGTGTGTGTGTGTGTGTGTGTGTGTGTGTGGCTTATTAACTACTATTTCCGGTTAAAGGGTTTTCACTAAAATCACCCCGTTGTATTTATTTGCTCTGCATTTAGTGGCTGTGAAGGCATACATCAGATAAGCTGTGGTTTTTGTTACCTTCTGACCATTTTATGATGGGCATGACAGAGAATAAAAATATAACAGAGATAGAAATCTAGACAAAAAACAAAGTCTGCCTGGTAGAATATATATATGTGTGTGTGCACGTGTGTGCATCCATGCACACACTAGTGTTCTAGACTGTGAACACATGTATAAATTCCTAACTGAGGTAACCTAGACAGTATTCCAGGATGTCCTAATGATGACTTTGGTTTAAAGTTATTGGAGACTGTTATGTAAAAACAAACTAATAAGAGCTGGCCAGCTACCTACTTCAGTCTGAATGAGGCACCACTGTAAAAAAGAGTTGTGTTTTGGTTTCAGTGTTGACAGACTCTGGTTGGTAGCCTAGCAAACCATCTGTTGCCTAGCGACAGGAAGAGATACTGCTTCTTTTAAGAACACTGCAACGGATAGGTCCCATTACAGCCGGAGAACTGGCATTTATTGTCCTGCAGGGGAAACTTCTTACCTTCTTACTCTCATCACTGAGAGACATATATAGCATACCCCTCTTGTCTAGCCTATGGGGTCATCTCATCCCAGGAGTGGAAAGATTATTAGACCCCGAGGCAGAGGATGACTAAAGAAACTGCCTTCCAGACACAGCAGTGCAGTTGGACACATGCATTCACCATGTTTGTGACAGAGTGTGCAAGACCTGTAAGAGACCAAGCCATTCCAGCTTGGAGGAGGGAGGTGGTCACAGTGTTGCTATCGGTGGAGCTATGGGCAGTTGATAACGACTGGGTGAGGGAGAGGCCGTTTTCTTCAGGAAGGCAGAACCAGGGAGGTTATGTGGGTTGCAGTACCTGCTCCTAAAACTTACACATACAGACAACATAAAGTGGATCCAGAGGGTTTGGAAAACCGGACCTCATGAGATTGGAAGGGGGAGGTGGCAGAGCAGGAGATGGTGGGGGAGGGAATAGGGTGGGTTTGATCAAAACATATATGCGTGTGTGACATTCCCAATCAATGAAAAAGGCTAAGAGGAAAAAACCAAAAGTACAGAAATGAAACCAGGAAGGAGATGAATACACAGGACATATCAGAAATGCGAATATAAAACACCACAAACTGAAACTCCCAATCAACAAAAGACAGGGATAAACTGAATAAAACCTGTCTGGAAGGAAGAAATGCAAATGCCAGTCAATACTTTTAAGTGTGGCTAGCCTCCTTAGCCACCAGGGAAGTGACAATTAAAGCTACCTTGAGGATTCTGGTGGGACAGATCAAGCAGGTGAAAGTATTTGCGGCACAGGCATGTTGACGTGATTAGCATGAACATGTGTGCTTGGCATGTGCATGTACAGGTGATGATGATGGCGATGGCAATGGCGATGGCGATGGCGATGACGAAGGCGAAGGCGAAGGCGAAGGCGAAGGCGAAGGCGAAGGCGAAGGCGAAGGCGAAGGCGAAGGCGAAGGCGAAGGCGAAGGCGAAGGCGAAGGCGAAGGCGAAGGCAATGACGCTGCCGTGACCACCGCCGCAGCCTCTGCCGCCACCGCCGCTGCCAATAAAAAGTTTTAAAAGTTTTTTAAAGTTAAAAAAAATCTCCTTTGAGATTCTATCTCACCCGGGTCAGAATCCTTTGAGACCCATTTTATTTAGTTAGCTAGGTCATTTGTTGATTGGGAAATCCAGTTTGTGCTGTTTGCCGTAGCGTTTCCTATGCACCCTGGGTATGAGTCTTCTGCCTGTTCTGTACTTGACGAAGATTTTGCCTCGTTCCATGGACCGCTCTTCACGCTGAGATGCTTTTTAACTTCACACCACCCCATACATCTAGTCTTAGATTCTTTCCTGTGCTATTGGGGGTCTATTCGGAAATTCCTTGCTTATGTCTCCAGAGTGTTTTCCTGTTTGCAACTAGAGCTTCCAAAGTTTAAGGAGACACATTAAGGTCATCAATTTGATTTCATTAGATTTTTGTGGGGAGAGAGAGAGAGAGAGAGAGAGAGAGAGAGAGAGAGAGAGAGAGAGAGAGAGAGAGAGAGAGAGAGAGAGATGGGGAGTGGGTTCCATACTTTTGTCTCTGGAAATCTCATTTCCCCAGTGCTGGCTGTTTAAGAGGCTGCTTTCTCTGCCAAGTTACGTTTTTGGAGGATTTGTTTTATTTTTTTAAAATCAGGTAGCTGTCGCTGTGAGGGTTCATGTCTGTGCCCTTAGTCCATTGTCTCCATGTCTAGCTCCGTGTGTGCCTGTGTTGCGCTGTTCTTGTTACTATGTTTCTGGCATACAAGTTGAAGTTAGGTATTATGATACCCGAATTGTTGCTCCTTCTGATCAGGGTTGCTTTAGATATTTGAAACCTTTTGTGCTTTTATTTGAATTGTTGGATTGCCCTTTAGTGAATAGTGTCACCAGAGTTTACTTTTGGTAGTAGAGTCATGGTCTACCAGTTCCTTCTTTAGTGTCTGAAGGTTTTCAACACAGAAGTCTTTTACCTCTTGTTTAAATTGATTCTTGAAAGTTTTAAATCTAATATAAATGTGATTTTAAAAAAAACTTTATAAAGGCAAAAAAGGAACCTTTTTTGGCAAATTCATCACTGATCTATAGAAAAGCTCTTGATTATTGTGTTCATTTTATATCCTGATACTTTGCTAAAAATATTTATTACGTGTTAGACTTACCTGATGATAAAGACATCTGGTGGCCAAAAGCAACTTGAGGAAGAAGGGGTTTATTTATCCTCTATATCCCAAGTCGCAGTCCATCACTTGAGGGAGGCCAGCCCAGGAGATCACGGCAAGAATTTATGCCTGAAAAATTCCACTTGGCTTTCAACGTTTTAATTACTATTTAGATATTTTAAATTTTTAAAAAAGAATGGTTTATCTTTGCTTTATGCTTATGAGCGTTTTGCCTGTTTCTATTTCTGTGAACCACATGTGTGTCCTGTACCTGTGGAGGGCAGAAGAGGGGGTCAGACTCATTGGAGATGGAAGTTTAGATAGTTGTGAGCTGCTGTGCAGGTGCTGAAAGCTAAACTGGGGTCCTCTGCAAGAGTAGCCAGAGAGATTAATCACTGAGTCATCTTTCCAGGCCCCGTTACTGGGTGAGCATTCCCTTTTGTAGTGAATCAAAACACGTCAATTAAAACATATGCAGAAAAACATGCAGCCCCTTTTCTGTTGGCCAGCAAGTCCTGGTTGGGGCCTTCCCTAGAGTACGGCTGATATAATGACACTGCATTAGAGAAAACTGAATATCCCTTTCCCAGCAGGTATCAAATGCAAATAGCTTCTTAGTTAGGGATGAAAACCCATGACTGCTTCCCCCTTCAGTGCTGGTACCACCTCTGGCTTGAACATGTGCAGGTCTTAGGCAGACTCCTGTGATCGCTACAGTTTACTAAATCAGTTTTGTTGTCTCTTGAAGATGCTGTTTCCTGGGAATTATCCAGGACCTCTGGCTCTGACAGTCTTTTTGTTTCCTCTTTCTGCATAAACTCATGAGCCTTGAGGGAAAGGGTGTGATAAAGACCCACCATTTAGGGTTGGGTGCTCCAAAGTCTCTCATTCTGTACATACCGTGCATGTGTGAATCTCTTTGTTAATGATTATATACTTCAAAAAGAAACTTCTGTAATGAAGGTTGAGCAATACTCTGACATGTGGGTACAGAAATATGTCATTAGGAGTCATTTTATTACTGTTTTCCTTTTGCAAAATGATAGTAATCGGTTTCCCCCTAGGCCAATGACCTATATAGTCTCAGGTTCTCACCCACATCATCAGCGCCACGTATGGGTTCCATCCCTTGAAGTGAACCTGAAATCCAATAAAGTAGTAGTTAGCTATTCCCATAACATTGTACCATTACTTAGTACATCTTTCAGGTAGGTCTCTGTTGTAAGATCTGTAGCTGGGGCATACTGGTGATAACCTTTTCCCTCCAGACGTGTGCAAAGTAACTTCTAAGACCAAGAGTACTAGCCAGTAGGAGTGAAACTTCTATTTGGACACCAGTTCAATCTCTCCATGGTTAATGGCATAGGGAAGCGGTGTCCTTTGCGTTGGGGCTTTACCATCAGGGTATGGAGAGTAACTAATAGCCTTGACAATAACTTGTGATGTCTGGGGAGGTCTATTTTGGCAAATGATGCATCAAGATTTAACCCACTTCCAGCATTGCAGAAGTTATTGGTGGGATAAGTTATCTATCTGAGGCACGGGTTTGTATACTTTCTATCATTTCTATTGCAAATGTCCAGTTTTTAACCTTTTGGTGGTCCAATAGGGTGGGCGGTGCTACCTTAATTCTCTTACAGATTTTAATACTTGCTTTGTGTACGAATATGTAGCCAGTCTTGGAGAAAGTTCCATGAGCAGTTGAGAAGAAAATGTATTCTTTAGTGTTTGGGTGTAGTGTTCTGTAGATATCTGTAGGGCCAATTGATTTATGTTGTAATTCAGCTCTTGTCTAGATAGCTTGTCTAGCAGTGAGAGTGGGGCCATCGGTTCACCCATTGTTACAGTGTTACAATCAGTTGTGATTTTAGGTTTACTAGTGCTTACTTTATGGAATTGGATGTGTTCATGTTTGATGCATAAATATTTAGAATTATAATGTCCTCTTGGTGGATTTTTTTTCCTTTGATGAAGTATGCCATGTCCTCCCTTATCACTTTTGATTACTTTTTATTTGAAGTCTATTTTGTCAAATATTAAAATAATTATGCCTATTTGCTTCTTGAGTATATATTTGATTGGAATACCCTTTTTCTGTCCTTTTACTCTAAGGTGACATCTGTCCTTGATGGTTAGGTGTGTTTTTTGGATGCAGCAGAAAGCTGTTTTTTTAATTAATTCTGTTAGTCTGTGTCTTTTTAATGGGTTTTGAGACCACTGCTATTAAGAGTAATTAACAAACAGTATTTATTGGTTCCTGTTATTTTGTTCTTGTGGTTTGGGGATTTCCCCTCTCTTTTAACTCTTCTGGGATGATTTATTTCTTGAGTCCTTGTGTGTTGTTCATCTTCCCTTCAGACTGAAGTTTTCAGACAAGCTTTCTGTGGGGCAGGATTGGTGGCTATAAATTGCTTTAATTTGTTTACATCTTGAAATGTTTTTCTATCCCTGTTGGAATTGATAGTTTTTCTGGGTATAATAATCTGGCCTGCTATCTGTGGTCTCTCAAAGCTTGTAGAACATCCACCCAGGTCTTTCTGGTTTTCAGAGTCTTCATTAGATAGATATTATTATAATGGGCTTGCCTTTATATGTTACTTGGTCTTTTTCCTTGCAGCTTTTAATATCATTTCTTTGTTCTGAACATTTAATATTTTGGTTTTTATATGTTGTGAGAATTTTCTATTCTGGTCCTATTTGGTGTTTTGTATGCTTCTTGTACCTTTGAAGATATCTATTTCTTCAAATTAGAGAAATTTATTTTCTATGATTTTGTTGAAAATATTTTTCTGTAGCCAGGAATGTTAGTGGAAGCAGGGAGATCTCTGAGTTCTAGATTAGTCTGGTTTACATGTGAGTTCTAGCACAGCCATGTTTCAAAACACCATAAATATTTTTATTTCTTAATTATTAATAGAATTCACAAAAGGTGCATCAGTAGAGATTAGCTGATCAGAACTTGGAGAGTTTGGAGTATTACAAATGCAGACCCTAATTATAATTTAACTTGGGTAATCATTGAAGTATTCAATAGACATTTTTTGCTTCCTCTCTGTGTCTGACCTAACATTCTGCTAGAACCCAGACTTAACATCCTGAAAAACAGATGAAAATCTTTTTTGGAATGTATTAACTTAGTAAAAGCCCAGTTTCATACTAATCAGTGGGCTAAGAGTATTACCAAATAGTATCAAAGACCTACAACAGTTCTTACCATTGAGTGTAACTTGCCTCTCTGAAGTTTCCACCAATTTATTTATTTTAGATGTTTATTTATTTTATGTATATGAGTACACTGTGACTGTCTTCAGACACACCATAAGAGGGCATTGGATTCCATTATAGATGGCTATGAGCCACCATGTGGTTGCTGGGAATTGAACTCAGGACCTCTGGAAGAGCAGTCAGTGCTCCGCTGAGCCATCTCTCCAGCCCCCACCAATTTATTTTTAAAATGCCTTCATTTATAAGATCGTTTGTTCCCTTACCATAAGTGTTCCATGAAACTGCTTCCATATTGGAACCATGGAAGGTGAGGGAAGCTGAATTTGTGTTCTCTGGCCATGATGATTCAAATTTGCTCCTGAATAAATTACTTCTTAACTCCTTTAAGTTAAGAGCTGTGTTTTCACATGGATAAGTCTTAGGTCTAAAATAAATAAGTGAGCAAATAAAATAAATTATTTTGAGGTGGTAAAGAAACCCTGGACAAATGGCTAACTGAGGGGCCTATCAATATTTGAGAGCAGATGCTGGCCAGCACTTCCAGCATCTCGCAGTACCTGTGGCTCCGCCCAGCACTGTCAGTCAGGTTCCTACCCTAAACCTCTCCCTCCCAGAGGCTGGACTTCTGCTTCTCTTTCCTATATAATTCAGCCATTTTGGTTGCACATGCTTTCTTGGCTCCTGTCTGTCTCTGTTTCTGGATCTCTCTTGGTCAGCTTGCCTCTTTCTCTTCTCTTTCTCCCAAACCCCTCTCTCCTTTCATGACCAGTTCATTTTGCTGGCCCAGTTCAATCTGGACCCTTGCAGATGACTCTGCCTGTGCCCTCCCTCATTTCTACAACAAAACCTTCTCTTCAATCACTCCTAGGATCGGTTATGTCCTAATTGTTTATCCAACTATTTTTTTTTCAGTGTCCTATACCCTTTGTTTTAAATGTCTTTCTTTCACATGGCAGCACCAGGATTTCTGTCAAATCATGTGTTGTTATTGTTGTGGTTGTTACCCTGTAACCAGCTACTCTACCCACATAGTGCTGGGTATTAGAATCTCAGGTGAGGATAACTCATCGAAAATATTCACATAAAATAAAACATAAAAAGGGGGTTAAGGGGGGAAATGAAAACTCAAAAAGTGTCAGACAATTCTCTTCTAACGAATGCATAAAACAGAAGAAATACAAAAAGGGGTGAGAGTACAAGCCACCGTGCCACCTCCACAAGCCACTAGTTCTGCAATAGCTGAAATCAAATGCACAAAAATAGAAGTATGGTAGAGAGATAGAGTCCAGGTCACCATCTTTAAATGCTCAAGCCAACAGGGATGGAGATAGGTGAGATAATGAAATCAATTCAGGTCACACATGAGAAAGTCAGAGAGGTGGAAGACATGCCCATGGCGTTGTAAGAAATGCCAAATAGGAGTCTTTTTCTCTCAAGTACTATATGACTTGTGTTAAGGACAACGAATTAAAATCTTTTTAATCTCTCCTACCTTGTAAGATTTTGACATAAATGTTTTAATCATCCTTACCAGGAAAACGTTTGTTTACACAAAGGTCTGCTACTCTATTCTAGGAATTTGATGACCTGAAGTAGTGACCTTTTTCTCCTTGGAGAAGTGATCTCTTCCCTTCCCCTTTCACTTCCTGCCCTCCATATCTTCTCAGACTAGCCAACTAAATAAGATTTGGAGGTCGGTCCCCAGCCATTGGGGAAATGGCACAGCCAGCCTCATGTCTCTGAGTTAGAGTAGAAGGCAAATGCTCATTGGCTTCAATGTTGGTTCTTCCAAAGCACGCCCACCTCATCAAACAAAGTTTGCTTTGTTCAGACACTTCCGTGGTAATGGTGGTCTCCTTTTAATGTCCGGGATGTATTTTTAACGATGTGGAAGAGTTTAAAATATGTAGGAAAAATATCAGCATGGAAATTGGGATTCTGTAAAAACCGAAGAGTAGTGAGAAGTGAACTAGGCTACTCCCTGGAGCAGATCGTTCTGTAGAAACAAGACTAACGAATATAACAACTTCTCACTGAAGCTGGTGTAATGATGGATGTGACAACATCTTGACCGGGACTCATTAATTATCCTTATCTTGTGTTCCAATTCTATTTATACCTAGCTCTTATCAGTACCCACACCCCACTCCAACACACACACACACACACACACACACACACACACACAAAATCAAGATTAACCTGGAGTTTCTGTGCCCTTTATTTGTTCTTCTTCCAAGTGTGGTTGAATAAATCTTTCTCCTCTTTTCCCTAGGTGGGTGGTTCAATGTAGCTTGTCAGGGTTGTCAAGGGCCAAGGTTTGTAACCTAAAAGCTCAAGGACAAGCACTGTTAGGTCATGTATTTCGTCATGTTCCTGCATGGCCTGGGAACAGTGTTGTTGGTTTGCAGCGCAGGAGTAGAGCTGGGTGTATTTCTTCAGCCAAACCACCGTCAAGTTCACCAAGGGAGCCAACCTAACCTCCCCAACACCTAGCACTGGGAGACATTTTATCTTTTGCTTCACTCCCTCTTGTGATTTTAAAGTTTACTTCCTTGATTGACAGATTAGACATTCTCACACCTTGACTGAACATTATAAATCTTCATGCTTTCTTCTGTCATCTATTTCCTTCGCATTAGTTCTACCTTCTTGGTAACTAGCACAGCTCAAACACTTTTTAATTTAACACAGCTACTGTTAAAAGAACAATGTCAGAATAGAAGCTACTGATAAATATATGGAGAAATGTAAAATGGCTCAGCCACTGTGAGCCATTTTTAGGTTCCTCAAAAAAAAAAAAAAAAAATAATAAAGTACTGTTTGAGCCAGGAATTCTACCTTTGGGTGACAGGAGGCAAACTCTCTGGAGATAAGTATGCACTTGCGTTGATAAGTGTGCACCACTGTTCAGAAAAGTTAAAATGTGGAAGAGAGGCCCTTAGTAAATGAGTAAGCAGAATGTGGTAAATACATCGAATTTATAATATTCACCCTGGAAAAGAAAATGATTCAATGTGGATGCTTCAGCATGAGTGGACCAACCCTCAGTGCACTGCGCTAAATGAAAGAGCCAGGCACAAAACCCAAAGATTTTTCTACCTCCAACTTGTCATCTAAAACAGTGAAAGCACAGGAAGTGAAGGCGGAGGCAGGGAAATGACGTGACACACGGCGGCCAGCATTTATTCCTGCCCTTGAAAGGACGGAGAAGATGACTCCACCAACTTTGAGAGGGATAAGAGGAAAGGAGCCCTTACAAGGTTTGCTGGGTTTGTTTTTTTTTTTTTTTCGTGTTGATACACTTCTTATGAGAATAAATACCTCATTAAGCCCTGCCAAGATTACTACAGAGTCATAGCTTAAATTCAGCTTAAACCCTACCCAATCCTTTACGAAACAGAAAGAGAAAGGCGGTCCTTAACAACAAGTTTCTTTAGGCTGAGTATGAAATAGAAGAAGGCGTTTGTGATGAATTGTGACAATTTATTTAAGATCTATCTAAGTTATGATATTTTGGAAAATAACCTTGGATTTGATGAAGTTTCTTCTCCTAGTCTCTCTAAGCAAATCTGGAGTGCAGTGCTCATTGTGTTTATGCTGAACTAGACTTTGCTAAAGGACAGGACAAAGAAGAGTTCCCTTGAGTATGGCAGAAAGATGAACACGGGGAGGCCCAGAATGTGCTAGGTGCTGCTGACCAGTTTTGAGCGATACATAGTTCAGACAGTGGGTTGTAGGATGGGCCTCCTGCTGTCTGTGGGATTCCTGAGATATAGACCTTCTTCCTGTTTTGATTGGATTATTAAGAAGACTCCACATTTAGTGTCAGGGGAAGAAACTTTGTCTACACCTCGGGTTTTGGAGGACATGCATTCTGAGAAGTCTAAGCATTAAATGATGTCTGGGCCTTCTTAGTCTTCCCGAGAGCTCAGCATGACTCCCATATTCCTAGATAGTTGCTGGGGCCACTCAGATATCACACAATCCCAAAGATGAGTAAGGCACATAACTTCCAAAAGCTTCGATTGTTTCATTTGGGAAAGACTGTTAATGTGTATGAGAGAACAGGTGGGATTGGAAACCTCAGTTAGTTGGATTAGTAGGTGTTGCAAGGATATTTGGGGGGAAGGAAGCAAGAGTAGAAAGAAAGGCATTAAGAGAAATTGAAATTCAGAAATGGGAGCAGTTCTATCTAAAGGAAGAAAGTTTAGGAGTGTGTGATGTGGGAAGCCACATGTGCCGTTGCTGAGTGGCACTGACTACTGCTGGCCACCACGCATAAGATTGGACAAACAACCAATGTGTACATATGCAGGAAAGTTTTTTGCAAAAACACTGCCTGGCCCAGGCATGATAATGAGGTTCTGTAAGGTACTGAGAGTATAACCAATCAGATGTGAGACATGCAAATGAGGTATGATAATGAGGTTCTGTAAGGTACTGAGAGAGAGTAGCCAATCAGATGAGGAACATGCAAATGAGGCTTAGTGCATAACCAATCCGGGTATGAGACACGCCTCTCCTAGGCCTATAAAAGCAGCACCAGCTCTGGGCTCGAAGTCTTTTCGCCTCTGCAATCAAGCTCTCCCAATAAACGTGTGCAGAAGGATCCTGTTGCAGCGTCGTTCTTGCTGGTCGAGTCGAGCGCGCGCAAGAAGTGGTGCCGGAAACCCGGGACAAGAAACATCTTCAGGCACGAGCGAAGACCCCCTGCTACAGGGAGGATTCAGAACTGCATCGCGGGGAAGGAGCGGTTAATAAAGGTTCCCGTAAAACAGACTGCTGAGAAGGATCCGGCGTGGATTCAGAACTCTTCAGCTGGGGAGCGGTGTTAATAAAGGTTCCTGCAAAACAGACTGCTGAGAAGGATTCAACTGCGTGGATTCAGAACTCTTCAGCTGAGGAACGGTGGTACCAGTAAGTATAAAGAAATTAAGGTAAGTCTCTGAGAGGTATGCTTTCTTACGCAGTGGGTCTGGTAGTTGTTACTGGGTTTGTGTGGGACGAGCTGTTAAGGAAGGGCAGCGACTTTGTAGGAGTACCAGGAAGGCATATCAGAAACATAGAGAAAGAAAAAAGAAGATGCGCGCAGAAAAAATAAGTAACTTAAGAAATATAAAAAGAGAAAAAGAAAGGAAGCTAAAATATAAAGATACAAAGGATAATATAAAATATGAAGATACAAAGGAGAATATAAAGATACAAAGGAGAATATAAAGATATAAAGGATAATATAAAAAATGAAGAACAAAAAATTAAGTCAATTTACCCTCCTCTCGAGGACTTTGACTAAAGAGGCAGCCTTCATCAAAGGCTTAAAGATAGCTCTCAGGGAAAGAGGAGTAACTATTAGAAGCAGCCACTGTGCAGAATTCCTAGAAGAAGGAGAAAAAATGAAAATAAGCTATTTCAGAGCCCTCCTAGGGACAGACGGAAAACGGGAGACGTCCTGCTTCCTCTCTGGCTCCTATGGAAATATTTTTAGCTTCGAATAGGATATCTGTGTTCTATTTTCTGTTTTTTGGTGCACCAAATTGTCTATATGTCTGTCAACTCGTGTTTGTTTTTGCTTGGATGATTGAATGATTGTTGTTCTGTGTTTCATGTTGAAAAATAAAAAAGCAGTCTCAGTCTGCACAGCAAAAATTGACAAGTTAGCTGCACAGTGGCTGGGAGTCAAGTACAGCTGAAAAAGCCCTGCTGAAGGCTGATTGCAAATGGAGCTTTTAAAGGGGCAGGCAGCCTTTTGCTTGTAACAGAAAGTTAGCTTAAAATTGGAAACCCAAGGTTGGAGTTATTCTAAACAACATAAGAAAACAGATGATATGCAAAAGCAGTGTACAAAGGGTAGAAAGAGTAGGTTTGAAAATAAAGTACATATCTTTACAAATAGAAGGAAAACCCTTTCAAGGTATAATGGATACAGGAGCAGATAAAAGCATTATATCTAGTAAGTGGTGGCCTGCTTCTTGGCCGGTTAATCAATCATCACATAGCTTACAAGGAATAGGATATGAGGCTACCCCAACTATAAGTGCAAAATCCTTGCAATGGAAAGATAAAGAAGGAAGGACAGGGCTTTTTCAACCTTATGTACTCCCTTTACCTGTAAACTTATGGGGGAGAGATGTGTTATCAGCTATGAACTTTATATTGACTAATGATTACTCTCAGAAAAGCAAGGAAATGATGAAAGGAATGGGATATATACCTGGACTAGGTCTTGGAAAAATTTTGCAAGGTAGAATTTCACCAGTTAAAGCCACTGTAAAGGCAGACAAGAAAGGGCTGGGTTTTTTCTAGGGGCCACTGAAGAGCCTGTGCCCATTCCGTAGCATACGGAGGACATGGTGTAGGTGCCTCAATGGCCTTTACCCTCTGAGAAATTAAAAGCAGCTAAAGAATTAGTACAAGAACAATTAGACCTGGGACATGTGGAACCCACTCAATCACCCTGGAATACCCCCATTTTTGTTGTAAAGAAAAAGTCAGGTAAATGGAGATTGTTACATGACCTAAGAGCCATTAATGCACAAATGCAAGTTATGGGTTCTGTATAAAGAGGACTCCCCCTACTCTCAGCTCTACCTAAGGATTGGAGAATTATAGTAGTAGATATTAAGGATTGTTTCTTTTCAATTCCATTAAATAAGAAAGATAAACCTAGATTTGCATTCACCTTGCCTTCTATTAATCATATGGAACCTGATAAAAGGTACCAATGGCGGGTATTACCCCAAGGAATGGCAAATAGCCCTACCATATGTCAGTTATATGTAGGAAAAGCTTTACAACCGGTTAGGGATGGTTTCCCCTCCTTAAAAATTTGTCACTATATGGATGACATTGTAATCTGTGGACCTGAAGAAGAAAGTATACAGCAAGCTTATGGCTTGCTTAATGAAACTTTAAAAAATAATGGTTTGAGTATTGCACCAGAAAAGGTACAGCAGTCTAATGTTAGTCATTTTCTAGGAGCCACTATTACTTTACAATGTGTCACCCCACAAAAGATTAGTATTAGAAAAGATCATCTAAAGACACTAAATGATTTTCAAAAATTATTAGGAGATATAAATTGGATTAGACCTTATTTAAGCACCCCTACTTCGGAATTAAAACCTTTATTTCAAATTTTAGAAGGAGACTCACATATTACCTCATTGAGACAATTAACACCTGAGGCTTCTGATGTTCTTAGGAAAATGGAAAAGGCGATCCAAACAGCACAGTTAACTCGTATAAATGAGCAAGAACCTTTGTGCCTATGCATATTACGCACCATCAATCTGCCAACTGCTGTGTTATGGCAAGATGGTCCTTTAGTATGGATACACCCACATATATCCCCTAATAAGACTATAGAGCATTATCCCACCATGGTAGCAAATATGGCCCACAAAGGGATAAAAACTTCAATCACTCACTTTGGAAAAAATGCCTGATAGCATAATTGTCCCTTATACTGTCGCACAAATGCAAATATTGTGTGCTACTATAGATCAATGGGCCATTCTTAGATGCAGTTATTCTGGTTTAATTGATAATCATTATCCTAAACATCCGTTATTACATTTTATGTTATTACATCCAGTAATATTTCCAAAGGTAACGGCTAATACCCCTTTAAAGGGAGCCATCGTTATTTATACAGATGGATCCAAAACAGGAGTTGGAAGTTATGTAATCAATGAAAAGGCTGTAAGGTTGCAATTTACACCAGGAGCCCCTCAATTGGTAGAATGTTTGGTAGTTTTAGAAGTCTTTAAAAGATTTCCTATGCCCATAAATATTATCTCTGATTCTGTTTATGTAGTTGATGCGGTTCTAGCATTAGAGACTGCAGGAAATTTTAAGCAGTCTAGTCCAGTATCTGAAATTTTGAGGAAAATACAAAATTGTATATCCAACATATTAGAGCACATACATCATTACCTGGACCTACGGTTAAGGGAAATGCAATTACTGACTCAGCCACCAGAGACGTGGTTTTCCTAATTCAAAGTTCTATAGAAAGTGCAAAAAATTTTCATCAACTTTATCATGTCCCTGCTTCTACATTACGACAAAAGTTTAAGCTCACACGAAAAGAAGCCCGAAATATTGTCCTACAGTGTGGTAAATGTGTAGAATTTGTTAATGCACCTTCCGTGGGTGTTAATCCTCGCGGATTGCGACCCCTAGATGTTTGGCAAATGGACGTCACGCATATCCCATCTTTTGGGAAATTACAATATGTACATGTATCCATCGATACCAGTTCTGGTGTCCTACATGCCTCTCCCTTGACAGGGGAAAAAGCAGTTCATGTCATATCTCACTGCTTAGAGGCTTGGGCTGCATGGGGCAAGCCCCTAGTGTTAAAGACAGATAATGGTCCTGCATATACTTCTTCTAAATTTAGCCAATTTTGCAAACAAATGCAAGTAAAACATATTACTGGATTGCCCTATAATCCACAGGGCCAAGGCATAATTGAGAAAGCCCATCGCACTCTGAAACAATATTTGCAAAAACAGAAAGGGGGAATAGAGGCTATGACGCCAAAGATGGCTCTATCCCTTACAATATTTACTCTTAATTTTTAAAAATTGGATGATGCTGGAAGATCACCAGCTGAAAGGCACGGACAATGGCCTCAATCGCCCAATGAAATGGTCAAATGGAAAAATGTCCTTGATAATAAATGGTATGGCCCGGATCCTATCTTAATCAGATCCCGGGGAGCTATTTGTGTTTTTCCACAGGGTGAAGAAAATCCACTTTGGGTCCTGACACGACTGACAAGGACCGTGAAAGAGCAAGATGAACCCCAAGATGATTCTCCTGCTCCTGATGATTGAGACCGGGATAAGTATACCTTTGTGGGCCATAGTAAGATCATGGCCAGTACCTTTACCGGTACATTCCAATTCTTCTACCTTGCCTTTATTTTTTGCAACGGAATGTTTTTTGGATGCGCCTTGTGCACGACAAACTCCTCAAGAGCCACGGGTGTATAATAATACTAGTTTTCATTTGAATTATACACTATGCTTTGTGCATAATGTGGATAAACCTTTTACACCCTGTATATTTTTAAAGAAAAAGATTATCTCTAATTGGGCAGATCCCATTAGCCAAAATAAGGTGAGCTCTGGAGTGTTGTTTAATGCTTTAATGCAAGTTGCTCAAGGAGCGCAATCAGGCTCAGGTGATGTTGAAAATAATATAACTTCACCTATAAACATCACCACTATTATGATAAAGGGAAAGGTGACCATTCCCAAAAGATCACGATGGCCTGTTGGCAATGCTACTGCTATACGCAGCATGCCTTGGTGTCATCCGGACCTCGCATTTCCTATAGTTTTTTCACCTTGTCAATCAAAAATTTTTCCTCGGAAAGAAATAGCAAAGGGTTTTGTCTTGTCACCCCCACTAGATTTTGCTATAATGAACAATAAAGAAGATGCTACAGGGAAAGAAAATATTTGGCCATACTACCAATGGATTTTAAGCAATGAGGCAGGTGCTAGTACCAGTCTGTCAGCCTTTGCATTGCTGACTGGAACCTTTCATGAGATATTGAATGTTTCTGCCACTCTTTCCAATACCTCTACTCATTTAGATAATGTGACAACTAATAGAATTATCAAAAATATGACTACTTCTCCAGTAGAAGTTTGTGTCAATCCTCCATTTTTCTTTATATTGGCTGAATTTCAAAATAATACAGAATGGTTAGATTGTACAAATGTTACTTGTTTTTTGACGCAATGCTGGAATGGAACCAAATTCTTAGCCTTAGTGGTTCATCTACCAATCTTTGTCCCTGTGCCTGTTGAGGCAGATCCAGAGAAGTTCCCAATAACAAGTCTTATTTGGCAAAAGAGAGGTTTTGGAATCACAGCTGCCATTGTTACAGCCATTGTGGTGTCCGCGGCATCAGCAGTTACCGCAGGAACTGCAATGGCCCATCAAGTTAATACTGCTGACACCATAAGTCAGATAGCAGAAAAATCCTCTGAAGCATTGCTTACCCTGCAAAAGGTGGATTCTCATATCGCCTCAGGGTTAATGTTAGTGAATCAGAGAGTGGATATTTTACAACATAATATGGAACGGATGATGGATGTCATACAAATGAGTTGTGTGGCATCCACATCGCATGTGTGCATTACTCCCAATAAGTATATTAATAATTCTTTTATTAAAAGTACAGACCTATCGAATTACCTGAAGGGGAACTGGTCGCAGGAGCTGGAGAGGTTGCAGGCGAGACTGCAGATGCAGATCCTGAACCTTAATGGGACCAGAGTGGAACCAGTGACCCTCGGAGACTTTACCTCTTGGTTTACCTCTGCTTTTTCTTACTTTAAGGAATGGGTGGGAGTGATTTTGTTTGGTGCTGCCATATGCTGTGGACTGGCGTTCATGCTCTGGTTGGTATGCAAATTCAGAACCCAACAAAAACGTGACAAGGTGATTGTAACTCAGGCACTTTTAGCTATTGAAAACGGCTCCTCCCCTGAAATTTGGTTATCTATGCTCAAGAATTAGTCAGCATGAGATTAGATGAGAGAGACTCAACGATCATTGATCAGCCCTTGCTCATCAATAGGGTGATCATGATTTCCCCACTAATTCAATTTTTGGCTGGCCTCTTTTGCAGAGTTCGCCCTAGGTCATTTAGCAGTTATTGTCACACAGCACTGCGGTATCCAGAGACGGGCAACTTTGCTCGTGCACAGTCCAACCTAAGACATGGGGCCCGGTGGCGATAGGGTTACCCTATGACGGGTAAGGCTGTGACATTAGAGGAACGACCTAAAACAGGAGCCACGGCGGATGGGCATAATTGCACAGGCCTAGTCCAGCCTCATTTTATTAAAACAAACAGGGGGAGATGTGGGAAGCCACATGTGCCGTTGCTGAGTGGCACTGACTACTGCTGGCCACCACGCATAAGATTGGACAAACAACCAATGTGTACATATGCAGGAAAGTTTTTTGCAAAAACACTGCCTGGCCCAGGCATGATAATGAGGTTCTGTAAGGTACTGAGAGTATAACCAATCAGATGTGAGACATGCAAATGAGGTATGATAATGAGGTTCTGTAAGGTACTGAGAGAGAGTAGCCAATCAGATGAGGAACATGCAAATGAGGCTTAGTGCATAACCAATCCGGGTATGAGACACGCCTCTCCTAGGCCTATAAAAGCAGCACCAGCTCTGGGCTCGAAGTCTTTTCGCCTCTGCAATCAAGCTCTCCCAATAAACGTGTGCAGAAGGATCCTGTTGCAGCGTCGTTCTTGCTGGTCGAGTCGAGCGCGCGCAAGAGTGTGACGTCTTAGTAAAGAAGAAACCAAGGAACAAAGGACTGTGTATAGTGAGCTAAGCCTCAGCATGGTGGCAGGCCTTGAGATGGGTGGGAAGCATAGTCAATGGAACTTTCCAGAGTGAATCTGCATGGCAGGGGTCCAGTGGGAAAGCACTTTTCTAATTCATTTAGGCCGTGCATTCAGTTGCCAGCACAGAACTACAAGAACCCACAAACAAAACTAACAAACTTGACTATCGAAAAAGCATAATCAGTGTCACTAAGAGTCAGAGACAGACAAAGTAAGGTGGTGTTGGGTGTGGTGATATGCTGGCTTCTAATCCCAGCTGCTACAGAAGTTGGGTGTGTGTCAGAGGCGATTGATTGCAGGGGTTCTGAGGTAGCACAGGCAACTTGAGAGGAAATTCCATCTCAAAAAACAGCAATGACAATAAACAACAACTGGATCTTTTTTTAGTTACTCTTTTGTTGCTGCGATAAAGCATCGTGACCAAAAGTGACTTACGTAAGATATATAAAATAAAAAGACTTTATTTTGAGTCTGATTCTTGAAAAATTAGAGTTCATCAGGGAAGGAAGGCATAGCAGCGAGCGATCGACAGAGCAGCAAGAGCACGAGAAGCTCTGAGTTCACCTCATCCCTTTCATGACGTTCAGGAAACTGAGTGAACTAAAAGTAGGGAGAGCCTGTGAACTTTCAAAGCTCACCACCAATGACGTACTCCCTCTATCAAGGCCACACCTCCCAAACCTTCCTAGACAGCAGCACCAATTGGGGACCAAGTGTTCAAATGTTTGAGCCCGTGAGGAACATCTTGTGTTTAAATCACAAGTATGAGAGGTGCATGCCCAGAAGGACTGCTAGACTTTTTGGAAAGAGATCTGGCAATACATGCTAGTACTCTGAGTGTACCTCAGAGGAGCTTTCTGCACGCGGTATCAGTGTGGAAGCCCTCTCCACCAGGGTGTCTATTGTCATCTTCAAAATAGTGTAAAAAATATGAAAGCAACATACCTGTTAACATTGGAACAGGTTAGCTAAAGTATGGAATGATACATTTCTATCAAGAAAAGTTAGGGATAACTATTTCCAGAAAAATACTAATAATTCATTAAGCAATTTCTGAAGGGTACAAAATTATACATTGAGTGAATAATAAAAAGAAAGGAAGTCTTGTAGGCACCGATATAAACATGGGGAAAGATATGGGAAGGTATTTGATTCTTTCATATGGAATGTGTTATGGAATCGAGTTAAAGAGAGGAGAGAGATTCAAGGTTTTGCTTTATGTATATATCTTGATCTTTTTAGCTATTGCAAACATGCTTATTCTTAGCATTGGTAATAAAACTGCTGGGCCTCAGTGGGTGAAGGCACTTGACTTCAAGTCTGATGACCTAAATTCAATCCCCGATGATGGAAAAAGAGAACCAACTCCTACAATTTATCCTCACTTCCATATGCACACCGTGGAAACTGCTCCTTTTTATGTAAAATAAATAAACAGTGTAATAAATTAAAAGAAATATTGTGATGAACTCAACAATGTATTTCCTCAAGAGAGCAATAAAGTAAAAATGATAAGATAAACACACAGGTAGCATCAAGGGTCAGGACAGGTTTTGACCATTAAAGGAAATAATAAACAGGTATATTTAAGAAAGGGTCTGAATCAAGAGCTTCAAGATTTTTTCTTGTATTTACTAATATTTTAAGAAAACACTGTAATTAAAATGTTCATATAAAGGTTTTGCTAGAGTGAGATCTACACTACAGGAAAAATACCATATATCACTTCCATATAAAAAATATTTCCACATATATTCCATGTATATTTTTAGGAATTAATTCAAATATTTCTTTTTACAATGATTTTATTTGGATGAGATTGTATTTTTATTTAAGTGTACAGGACTTTTGCCTGCATGTGGTTCTGTGCACTACTGCTTGCATGTGGTGGTTACTAAGGCCCGAAGAGGGTGTTAGATCCCCAGAAGTAGTTACAGGCAATTGTTAACCATTATGTGGATGATGGGAACTGAGCCCAGGTCTTCAGGAAGAGCAGTTGAACCCTCTGTCCAGCCTCCTCCAATGTTTTTTTTAAGTATTACTTGGTGGTTGTTGATCAGTATTGAAGTGTATAACCATCATATAAAGGTTGTGGGTTCAGTCCTCATCACTGTCAAAATACAATTAAACTAGTAATAATCTTCAGTGTTTTATTTTAAACAAGTGCCATTCATCACTTAAAACTCAAAGGCATTCCCTGGCACTTTTTTTTTTTTTTTTGGCCTAGCTGAGAAATGCCATTTAAAACTATTCACCGTCTCTAAGTATTGCCTGGAACCAGTCTAGTGTTTTACCAAACACAACCCATCCCTAGCCTTTGGCTATAGATACACTACTGCATGTAATGGAATAAAGGAGAGAGAGAGAGAGAAAAAAAAAAGAGCATCAGGCCAATACGAAGAAAGATAAAGCTATCCTTCTTAAACAAAAGTGGCAAAGAGTCTCTTCCTGTGAAGGTTGTTCTTCGTGGAACCAGAGCACAGAAATCGCTCCTTTGTTTCAAGTTGTTGTACTGTGTCCGAGTTTCCTCTCCACCTCCACCCACTTAAACTGATGTGCGGTGCTAGAAACTGTAAATCTGGGAGTCATTAGTGGACTCCACCCCTGACTTCCAGTTCCACAGGAACATAAGTAGGTGGGTAGGTGTGCATCAGGGTGGTGGCCCTGTCACATCGATCATGCCTCTGCTAGTCCAGCTGTTGATCCAACAAGAGGTTGCAGCCCTGTAGAGGAAGGGCCAGCTGGAATCCAGCTCACCGCCAGTATGTGCAAGCTCAAGTGCTCGAAAGCTGGCTTGTTACCTAATGTTGCAAGGGCCTTGACTTTGAACTTCAAAAGTAACACTGTAGCTTCAAATCTCTTGTCTGGAATGTTCTTTTGACCTCCCATGTCCAATTCTTGTAAAAACAAGACTTCACAGGATTTTTGTAGAGAGTAAGAAGAAGAAATCATCTCACAGTACAGAGTCTGTTCAGGAAACCCTCATCTGGAGTATCTTGTCTCCCTGATTCAAGCTGTCTGACCCTGGCTCCACTTCCCATTTTCCTCTTACTACCTAACTGACGTTCTGTCTGTCCATCTGTCCTCCCTGAGCGTTTGCTCCTGGACTCCTTTCACCTTGAGCATACTGGGAATCAGAAACGTCAGAGCCGTCAGCTGCATCAAACCATCTATGCCATCTCCTAACTTAAACACCGGAAGCTAGACATTTAAACCAACAGTTTTCTAATTAAAAAATAAAATGTATCTTATAGGTTAAAAACAAATCTTAGATCTCTTGCACGCTCTGTCCTTGTTTATTGTGATTAAAAACAAAACAAAATTTGCTATCTTAAAAATTTGCTATCACTACAAATGGGTTTAATTTTCTTTTCAAAGTTTTATCAGTTGCCACCCAATCTTTTAATTATTTATTTTGTTTTATATTTATATGTTTTGTTTGCATGTATGTCTGTGTACCACACGTGTCCCTGGTGTCTGCAGCAGCCAGAAGAGAATGCCAGTTTCCCCGGAATTAGAGTTACAGATGGCTGTGAGCCACCATGTGGGTGTGGCAAACCAAACCTGGACACTCTGCAAGAGCAGCGAGTTTTGTTAAATGCAGAGCCATCAGTCCAGCTCCCTGTAAACTATTCTTTAAATATGTGTCAGAATAGCGGTTCTCAACCTGTGGGTTGGGTCTCTTTTGGAGGATTAAATGACCCTTTTACAGGGATAGCCTAATTCTATTGGAAATCACAGGTATTTACAGCATGATTTACAACAGTAGCAAAATTACAGTTACAAAGTAGCAAGATAAATAATTTTATGGTTGTGGGTCACCACAACATGAGGAACTGTATTAAAGGGTCACAGCATTGGGAAGGTAGAGAATCACTGTGCTAGAGTAAATATTTTTCTTTTTCAGTAGTAAAGAAATCGACCGTGTGGATTGCACCTGTTTGGCTTTCTTTGAGGTAGGGTCTTTCTGTGGTCAGTGCAGTCTGAGAACTAGTGACCTTTCTCCTCTGCCTCCTGCATGCTCGGAATGCAGGCATGACCTATCGTTTTCTGGCTCAATGGACCCTGTTGAATTTAATCCTCATGGTGATTTAGAATGCAACAGCTCTGTTTGTGAAACACCTTCAGTCGATTTTTGTTAGTTTCAAAAATTAACTTTACTTTTCATCTCTAAGCTACTTTAAGTCTTAATCATGTCTTAATGTTGAGCAATCAAATCTTAAAAATGTACGACTTGCAAAAATGTATCCATAGCTAGAAACAAATACAAACCCTAAAATGTAAATATCTTATCCTGTCAAAAATATGGTTTGGTATATAAAGAAAGAAATGAGCAAAATAAAGCAGCTCACCCCTTTAACCCCAGCACAGCGGACAGGCAGGAGGATGACTGTGTGTGCAAAGCTGTTTTGGGTGACATAATGAATTCTAGACCAGTCTGGGATACAGAGTGAAACATTGTTTCAAAACATCAAAATCATCAAACAAGGAGTAGTTTAGAAAGAACACTATAGGCAGCTTTTTAGTTTCATTGTTTAAGCCAGCATCTCATGTAGCCCAGGCTGGCCTTGGTCTTCCCACATCTACTATCTGTGTTCTGGGACTACAGGCACGTACCAGCACATCTGGCTATAATGAGCACATTTTTGCAGAATCCATATTGTGGATTTCTTTTTGTTGTTCACACTATTCTCTTATTTGAACTGTGTCACCCTGAATTCTTGGGAACAATCCTGACTCCATCTCTTCCACCGCACTGTATTTGTGTACTTTTCAGTTGCTGTGACAAAACACCATGGCTGAGACAATTTATAGAAGAAATAGTCTAGTGTGCACTTGGAGTTTCAGGGGGTAAGTTCACAATCAACATGTTTGGTATCATGGCAGCAGGCATGTAGGCATAGTGCTGGAGCAGTAGCCAAGCCTTTACACCCTAGTCCACAAGCCTCGCACACACACACACACACACACACACACACACACACACACACACACACACAGAGACAGAGAGAGAGAGACAGAGAGAGAGAGAGAGAGAGACAGAGACAGAGACAGAGACAGAGACAGAGACAGAGACAGAGACAGAGAGAGCTCTGAATGGAAGTGGACTGGGCTTTTGAAACCCCAAAGCCTACACTTAAGGGCAAACCTTGTCCAACAAGGTCACATCTCCTATCTTTCCTAAACAGTTCAACCAACTAGGGAACAAATATTCAAACATAGGAGCTTATGAAGGCCATTCTTACTCAAACCACTACAGTGATGTTGGCTGTGGCCTAGGGTCTTTATTATGTTGAGATGCATCCAGATATCTCTAGTCTCTAGGACTTAAGGTGTGTTGGATTTTGTCAAGAGAATTTCAGAATTTCCTGCATCCAATGAGATAATCGTGTGACTTTTGTCTTTGAGTGTCCTTAAGTAATTTATCAATTTATCAACGGAACCATCCCTGATTGTTTGGAATGAAGTAAACTTAATCTGAGGGATATAGGACTGTTTATTGATTTTTAAAAATGTGTTCTTGAATTTGGCTTACAAGTACTTTATTGAGAATGTTTGCATCCATGTTCATTAGAAATATTGGCTGATAATTTTGTTGTTGTTGTATCGTTTGGTTTTAATATCAGAGTAATCCTGGCTTCACAAAAAGTTTGGAAATATTCCTTCCTTTTCCATTGTATGGCATAATTTAAGGAGTATTGGTGTTAGTTCTTCAATTGACAGTATTGACAAAATCTGCAGTGCTCTATCTGGACCTTGGCTATTTTTCAGTTATGAAATTTTAAATAACTGCTCCTATCTCATTGGTTGCTATTGATCCATTTAAATTATGTACTTCATCTTTATTTAACTATAGTAAGTCCTATGTTTCAAGAAATTCATCCATCTCTTTTTGGTTTTCCAGTTTAGTAGAGTATAGAATGTTTTTAAAGATTTATTTTATTTATATGAGTACATCGTAGCTGTCTTCAGACACACCAGAAGAGGGCATTGGGTTCCATTACAGATGGTTGGGAGCCATCATGTGGTTGCTGGGAATTGAACTCAGGACCTCTGGAAGAACAGCCAGTGCTCTCTCTTCACTGCTGAACCATCTCTCTATCCCCATAGGATTTTTAAAACGTATGTCTGTATGGTTCTCTGCATTTCCACAGTATTTGTCAGGTTATTTCTTTCTTCATCTATGGTTTTCTTAATTGAGATAAGCTTTATTTCTTTTACTTAATTTAGCAAATGATCTATCAGTAGTTTTAGCCTTTTCAAATAAACAACTCTTTCTTTTTTCTTTTTTCAAAATAGCAAACATTGTTTTAATAGCACCAAGTAAATGGTACAGTTTTAACATAAGTAAAAAGTGAATCCTTACAGAATTTTAAAGTCAGAATAAACATTTCAGAAATGGTTTTAGAGGGCCTTAAAACTTAACACATTTTTAAAAAAGCTTTCTTTAAAATAGAAGGCAGATTGTATTCAGTGGATATGAGCAGAATCAATGACATTTGTATTTTTGTTTAGTCAAAAGTTCCCTTGGATTTATCTCAGGTAAACACAATATAATAGCTAAAACTTTCATTAGTTTAATAACTATGAACTACAAAATAATTTTCAGAAGTTCAGAAGGCACACCTTCAAATATTACAGCATGTAAGTTTAGATGTTGAGAGCTGCAAATCTGCATAAGAAAAATAATTTTTAGGTATGTTCCTTCGGTTCACTAACTCTCCTTTTCTTCAGCACTGACTCTTGACTAGATTCCAAGACATGAAGGACGTGTTTTCCCAAACTGACGAAGACTTCTCTTCCGATTTTCTTCAGACGTTTGTCCTTGTTGATTATCTCCATTTACTATTTTACTCTGAGAGAATTTTCTGCTCCTTGTTTTGCTCTCAGACACATCAAGTTCAGATGTTGTACTGGCTCTAACTGCTCAACCTGACAATGAGAAATTGAAGGACAGTGGCTCTTTTTGAATTGCAGTTTCTTCTTTCTTACAATCTAAATCTGCTTCTTGATTCCAGAAGCTCCAGAGTTTTCATTCTCTGCGTTCATTTTAGTTTTAATGTCAAAATTATTATGATTTTCATCTTCTACATCATCTTTGTCCCTTAGAAGTTTTCAAAATTGTGTTTTTGATCCTTTTGGTTTGAGTATGGTTGAATCAATATTTTCCATTCGTTCCTTCTCAGTGGTCACTTTTAATCTGGAGTTGTAAAAAGGTGTTGGTACTTCTCCCACATTTAAGTATGTAGGGTCCCCATCAAATATTACTCCTTCATAATCACCATCCTTAAAACCAGGTGGTTGGTAATCTGGGGGTGTAACTTCATCATAGTAAAAAAGTTTCCTGGTCAGACAAACAGCATTAGGTAATGGTCCTAGATTTTGCATTAAGACCTAAATCTTCCGAATGAGGGGAATGCTTGCTTTCTTGCTGTCAGCAGATGTTGTACAAGATTTATTGTTTTGCTTATAAAGTCCATGATTGGTCCATTTTTTTTTTTTTTGGTGTACTGGAATTTAAACTGGTAACATCCTGAAATTGTCTGAGGATCTCCTGGATTGGTGTATTCAGCTAGATTGATCATCCGTAGATATTTCTTCTGTAAAGCATCCTAGCATCCACTTCACTAGCTGTGAAGAACCTGAACAATTCTTATCTTCTTTCAGAATTTTGACACAGAGATCATCCAGATATCTTGTCCCATAAGCACGTTCTGGAAATATTCGTCTCAAATAGGTGATGCAAGACACTGAAACAACTAGGAGCCTCTTCACAAACATCAAAGACTGATGCTCCATTGATATCTTATTGGGAAATACCAATGAATTCAGGGAAGCTGTCCTTTGCAACTGCATAGTGGCCATCTTCCAAGAAATATTTTTTTACGCACCGCCTGAGAGAAGTGTCTGGCAGTGACAGGCAAGAGTCTCCTAAACAACCCTTTCTTTCACTGATTTTTTTTCATTTCTATTTCATTAATTTTGTCTGTAGGTTTTATTATTTCTTTTCATTGACTCCTTTGGGGTGTTGTTTATTCTTGCTTTTCCAAGTCCTTTCAGTACAGTATTAACTTCTTCAATATACTCTTTCCAGTTTTTTGATGTAGGTTCTCAGTGCTGTGAACAGTTTCTTAGTACTGACTTTTCATTGTATCCCACAGATTCTGGTAGGTTGTGTTTTCGTTTTAATTAAATTTTAGAAAATCTTTAATTTCCTTCTTAATTTTTTTCCTTGGTTTCCATCCAGTAGTCTGCTGTTTAGCTTCTGTGAGTTTTGTGCCTTTTGAGATTTCTATTTTCAATAACTAGCTTTGTTTCTTGGTGGTCAGATAGTATGCAAAGTGTTATTTCCATTTTCCCAAATTTTTGAGACTTGCTTCATGTCTTACTGTGTGACTGAGTTTGAAGAAAGTCCCATGGGTTGCTAATTCTAACATTTTGATGGAATGTAGATATCTGTGATGTCTGTTGTTATTTATGATGTCATTCAGCACCAGAGATTTTCTATTTAGTTTTGGTCTGGATGATCTGTCTTTTGGTGGGAATGAAGTCTCCCTCTATTCCTGTGTTGGTAGTCAGTCTGTAAATTTAGATCTAATATTGGTTTTACAAGACTGTGTGCTGTTATATCTGGCACGTACATGTTTAGAATTCTATTATGCTCTAGTTGATTTTTCATTTAATGATGATGAAACATCCTTCTCTGTCTTTCAGAGACTATTCTTTCTCTTGTTCTTCTCTGTCTTATTCTTCTGGTTTTAGCTTGATGTCTATATTGATATTAGAACAGATACACCTGTTTGCTTCTTTGTTCCATTTGCTTGGAATACCTTTTTAAATCCTTTACCCTAAGATACTGTGTATCATTGATGGTGAAGTGCGTTTCCCAGAGGGAGCAAAAACATAGATCCATTTTCTCACCGATTCTGTGTCATTTTATTTGGTATTTGAGACCGCTAATACCGTGAGCTATTATTGAATAATTTTAATTTCTTTTACTTTGTTGTTGATTTCTTAGAATTCCTTTGGTTAACTGTTGTGGGATTATATTTTTCTTGTTCTCTCTAGGGTATGCTTAATCTTCCTTTTAGACAGAAGTATTTCTTCTAGTGTCCTATGAATGAATGATTTTCGAACGCAAATTTCTTTTTTTTAATTGGATATTTTATTTATTTATATTTCAAATGTTATTCCATTTCCTGGTTTCCCCTCCACAAGTCCCCTATTCCATCCATCTCCCCTTGCTTCTGTGATGGTGTTTCCCCACCCACCTACCTACTCCCACCTCACCACCCTAGCATTCCTCTACACTGGTGAATTGAGCCTTCACAGGACCAAGGGCTTCCCCTCTCATTGATGTGAGATAAGGCCATTCTCTGCTACATATGCAGCTGGAGCCCTGGGTCCCTCCCTGTGGACTCTTTGGTTTAGCCCCTGGGAACTTTGGGGGTCTGGTTGGTTGATATTGTTGTTTTTCCTATGCGTTGCAAACCCCTTCAGCTCCTACAGTCATTCCCCTAACTCCTCCATTGGGGTCTCCATGCTCAGTCCGATGGTTGGCTGCAAGCATCCGCATTGTATTGGTCAGACTCTGGCAGAGCCTCTCAGGAGATAGCTATATCAGGCTCCTATCAGCAGGCACTTCTTGGAATCAGCGATAGGAACACAGATTTTCTAAATCTGTCTTTATGATGCAACATTTTTTCACTCTCCTTTTATTATGACTGATCATTTCTTTGGTTATGATAGTTTGGACTGGCAGACCATCCGTCCAGGTCCACCTGGCCTTCCACGTTTCTACTGAACACACTGGCGTTATTTTGATGATTCTACCATTTTATGGGAGTTGGCCTTTTTTTCTCTTGCAGCTTTTAATGCTCCCTTTTTGTTTTGTATGTTTAGTATTTTGATTATTGTGTCACCTGGGGGAGTTTCTTTTCTGGTCTGTCTATTTGGTGTCCTTGTGCTTTGCTTCTTGTACTTCAATAGCAATCTCTCTCTTTAGGTTTGAGAAATCTTTTATGATTTTGTAGAAAATCCTTTCTGCGCTTTGATATGATTTTCTTCTTGTTTTATATCTATTATTTATAGATTTGGTCTTTTAAAAAAACTGTGTCAAATTTCTTACACGTTTGTCACTGTCTTTATTTATTTATTTATTTATTTTTACATTTAACATTTTCTTTGCCTGAATATATTCATTTTTCTACATGATACAATCTGTTAGTGATACTTTGAGCTCTTTGTTTTGTCTCTGGAGCTTTTGAGTTTTATTTAGTTTTATCTTTTCCTTTTTGTTAAATTCTATTTTCACATCTTCAATTATTTTAATTATTTCACTCAACTTTGCGTGTGTGTGTGTGTGTGTGTGTGTGTGTGTGTGTGTAATTTCATGGTTATTATTCAGGGATCTGTTTATATCTTCTTTTAGTTCCTTGAACATACTAAAATTGCTGTTTTGAACTCGCCATTCTCTATATTATCTAAATGGTTCTTCTCAGAGAACATGATAAGAGGAGTGAATTTTGACATAATTTTTGAGCGAGATGGATTGCCTTGGTTATTTATGTTGTTTTTGTTTTTGCCACTGGACCAGTGCATCTGAAGTTAGCTTTTGGATAGCGTTTCTTGGTGTAGATAACTGGTCTGATTTTGCACATTGGTTGTTTAGATGCTTGTTTGGAATTATTCCAAGTCTGTCACGTGCTGGACGATGTTTGGTGTTCAGCTGCGGGACCACCCTTCTTGGTTTGTGAATGCAGTGTCTGAAGTGGTCTCAGCTCATTGGTCAGACGACACTGTGTGTGAGCACTGGGTGAGCTGCTAGATGGGGTGACTAGCAAGCAGGCAGAAGGGGTAGTTCTGGTAGATTCTATGCTGCTAGACAGGCTAGTGGATAGGACAAATCACTATTGGCTATTGATAGATTTTGGGAGGAGATGATTCACTGTTATGAATCAACTGCTGAGCCCATCAAACTTGGATGGATAACTCAAATCCACGGTCAAACATAGCCCTAATTAAACTTAGTGGCTCACAAAACAAAGCAAATAGAAGATGGATGTGTGTGTATGTGTGTGTGTGTGTGTGTGTGTGTGTGTGTGTGTGTGTGAGAGAGAGAGAGAGAGAGAGAGAGCTTGAGAGGTAGAGAGGTAAGAAGTGAGATTGGTCACTGTGCAGTTCATACCTATACAAAATTATCTATGATTATCTATGGACGAATTCAATAAATAATTTTTTTTGTTGTTTTCGAGACAGGATTTCTCTGTGTAGCCCTGGCTGTCCTGGAACTCACTCTGTAGACCAGGCTGGCCTCAAACTCAGAAATCCACCTGCCTCTGTCTCCCAAGTACTGGGATTAAAGGCGTGCGCCACCACTCACTGCCCAGCTAATTTTTTAAAAACATATAAAAATTTTCAAAAACCTGCCAGAAAAATTTGCTATCAGCATCACATTCATTTAAATATGCTTGAATATATTCTCATGTTTGAGTTATATTTTACAGAAAAGCACACACAAGTCTTCCATACAATGGTGTTTAAAATTAGACTATTCAGAATGGCTAAGATCAAAAATTCAGGTTACAGCAGATGCTGGCGAGGATGTGGAGAAAGAGGAACACTCCTCCATTGTTGGTGGGATTGCAAGCTTGTACAACCACTCTGGAAATCAGTCTGGCGGTTCCTCAGAAAACTGGATATAGTACTACCAGAGGATCCTGCAATACCTCTCCTGGGCATATACCTAGAAGATGTTCCAACCGGTGAGAAGGACACATGCTCCACTATGTTCATAGCAGCCTTATTTATAATAGCCAGAAGCTGGAAAGAACCCAGATGCTCCTCAACAGAGGAATGGATACAGAAAATGTGATACATCTACACAATTGAGTACTACTCAGCTATTAAAAAGAATGAATTTATGAAATTCCTAGGCAAATGGATGGACCTGGAGGATATCATCCTGAGTGAGGTAACCCAATCACAAAGGGACTCACACAATATGTACTCACTGATAAATGGATATTAGCCCAGAAACTTAGGATACCCAAGATATAAGATATAATTTGCTAAACGCATGAAACTCAAGAAGAACAAAGACCAAAGTGTGGCCACTTTACCCCTTCTTAGAATTGGGAACAAAACACCCATGGAAGGAGTTACAGAGACAAAGTTTGGAGCTGAGACAGAAGGATGGACCATCTAGAGACTGCCATATCCAGGGTTCCATCCCATAATCAGCTTCCAAACGCTGACACCATTGCATACACTAGCAAGATTTTGCTGAAAGGACCCAAATATAGCTGTCTCTTGTGAGACTAGGCCGGGGCCTAGCAAACACATAAGTGGATGCTCACAGTCAGCTATTGGATGGATCACAAGGCCCCCAATGGAGGAGCTAGAGAAAGTACCCAAGGAGCTAAAGGGATCTGCAACCCTATAGGTAGAACAATATTATGAACTAACCAGTACCCTGGAGCTCTTGACTCTAGCTGCATATGTATCAAAAGATGGCCTTGTCGGCCATCACTGGAAAGAGAGGCCCATTGGACTTCCAAACTTTATATGCCCCAGTACAGGGGAATGCCAGGGCCAAAATGTGGGAGTGGGTGGGTAGGGGAGTGGGTGGGAGGGTATGGGGGACTTTTGGGATAGCATTGGAAATGTAAATGAGGAAAATACCTAATAAAAAGTATATAAAAAATAAAATTAGACTGTTTATAAATATGAAATAAGCCTAAATCTAATCTTAACTGAAGCTAATAAACATGCTGATAGAGATACCCAAGCACCCACCCTGGCCTCTGGGGTGGGGGTGGGGAAGCAGGCTTCACTATGATCAACAAATATGTGACAGAGAGATGGGGAGGCAACATTGTTGGAGTAGCAGGTGCCAGAGGCCTTGAACCAGACCAATGACTCATTGCGATGAACATTTGTGGGCAAAACTGGGCAAAGTAGTTTGCTACAGGACACACACAGCTCCCAAAGTCATTATGATGAAGAGGCAGGAAAGGCAGAGGAGCAGAGAGTGCAAGTATGGGTGAAGCTGGAGATGGGACAGCTGTGACTGGTGTGGTGTGGTCAACTGTCTCACCCCACTGCTGTCGTGCCTTCACTGTCATGATGGACTGCACCCTAGAACTGCAGGCCAAAAGGAAGCCTTCCTCATGTTGTTTTTGTCAGGACAGTGAAGAAAGTACTCAATAAGGTTGGTGTCTGCTTCTTTTTCCATGGAGGCTGTGCTGATTTTGTCACTGACAACCACATTGCCTGTATGGCTTCAGTAGTGTGACCTCACCCATAGCTGCCATTTTGAAATCACTTAATGCTTTTACCTGCTACTTTCTCTGCTACTTTCTGACTCATTCATTCACTCACTCACTCACTCACTCACTCACTCACTCACCCACCCACTCACTCACCCACTCACTCACTCACTGACAGCTCTTTCAACCAGGTCTCATGAACAGGACCTTAGGAGTCAGATTGTGTTTTCCCTTCTTAAAGTTTAGAATCTGCTTTTGATTATGAAAAATTATTCTGATGTATTTGTGCTGGGTTTTGGGAGTCTTTTTTGCCCTAACTCGATGCCACTTGAGAGACAGAATACTCTCTGTACTTCCCATTTCCCAATTGGGTGGTTAACCTGGTGTTGGATTTGTGATAATGATTTGTGCTGAAATTAATGTTGTTGCAATTTTCAGTCAGTATTTATTCTCACATAGCATTTTAACATCTGTTAAGAACAGGTCGGTGGAATTGTTGAGGAGGGTTTAATGGCAGCACCTATTACCAGAAGGAAACAGATGTTCCGTTAACTTGATGGTAAATCTGGAAAGAAGCAGACACATTCAAAGGCTATGATTTAGGAGGCAAGAGAAGCAGGTTGGTTTTTGTTTTTGTGTTTTGTTTTGTTTCGTTTTGTGAATGGGATGACAATGATAACTCCTTGGCACAACTGCTGTACATCGGAAAATAAGTAGTTCTTAGAGAGAAGGGACCATGTACAGAAGGACTGATGGCTAAACTGAGGTGTTAGTAGGATTGAAGGATCTGTCAATGGCCATCCAGGAGGAGAGAAGAAGGGGTATATTTGTCATACTTGTTTACAGAGCAGGGAATGTTTGAGACACCAGTTGTAGAGAAAGGAAGAACAGAGGAGAAAATTAATGTGGTAGTATTGACCTGTGGTCCTGGGAGTTCCTTAGAGATTGATCATCCTGAGTTTGTAGTAACCTGAGGAGGACTTGCCTCAACAGCTCCCAGCTGCTACTGTGGGAGTAAAAGGAGAAGCCATCATCTGGGTCGTGGCTGTCTGGAATTTTGCCAGGTGGGTTTGGTCAGTCGCACGTTTGAGGTAGTACAGTTAGTCAAAATATGTTAAATAGGAGACTGAAACCACACAAGGTGGTGTGTGCCTGTAATCCTGGCGCTTGGGAGGCTGACGCAGGAGTGTGGGCTTAACTCCAGACTGGGTTACATAGTAATACATTGTCCCAAAAAATTAAATATAAAAAACAAAACAAAACAGCAACAAGCATGCAAAACAAAACCAAACCCCAAAATGATAATGTGCCAAAGTCCAATTTTCTATTTGATTACAAAGAGAACGTAGGTAGTAAATAGGTACATACTCCAGAGATCCTCTGGAAAAGGAACTTTCACTTGAGAAGGTACGAGAAAGGAGATGGTCTGTATTCAGATTGCTTCTCCTTTCCTCTTTAAGCATCTTCCCCTACTCTTGCAACCTCAACCACATGGGGACATTTCCTAGCCCCATTCTTATCTTTTTTTCTTCCACCTCTCCAAGTCCATTTCTCCTTTTATACCCTCTCTCCATGTGCAGAGTGTGTAGAAGATATAACCATGAAGTGGACACACTAACATTGTTAGGTTCCCTGGAAGAGATTCAGCTCTTTGTAGTTGTTGTTTTACATAGAATATCAGAATTCTGTTCCAGATAAAACAAAACCATCCAACTGCAGGAATGCATCTGGCTTGCACTCATAAAGGAAAGTTAGAGAGACACAGGTAAACACAAGAAGTGAAAGCAGGCTCCCTGACGGGGCAGCTTCTAATTCTCAGAACACATTGTGAGGAGAAATGAGGAAAGGGTTGAAGAACTGTAGGGGGTGGGTTCTGATGCTCTGATTGGGAGTCAATGTGTGAACACTGAAGGTCCTGTTCCCCAACTGGTTCTTGGTCGATTAATAAAGATGCTATCAGCCAATGGCTGGGTGGTATAGGTAGGACTTCCAGGTTACTACAGGCAGGCTTGCAGATACAAGAGGAGGAAAGAAATCATGCTTCCATGGGAGCGAGAAAGCCACCAGCCATGTGAGATTTCAGATGGAGTGGAGATTGGCTGCTTTCCCTATTGGACCTGGGGTAGCAGGCAGAATATTAGAAACACAACTAAGCTGAGGGTAGATTTAGGGTGTTGAGCTGGGAGTGAAGATAAGGGCACATTAGCTGAGGGAGACTTAGAAGTGTCCAGCCATTGAGCTAAAAAGCATATTAAAATAAGGTAATGTGTATATGTGTCTTTCATCTATGGATTGAAAGGATCTAGGGCTGTGGCTCCACCCAGAGCTTAAAGTGGGTTACTAGAAACTATACACTACAAGGAACAGAGTAGAATATCTAAACAAGGTAGTGGTGGAAAGTGGAAGACCCAGGTACCATATAAAATATCAAATCCAAGTGGGTTAGCAGACTTCCAGTCTTAGGCTCCTCACATCCTAAAGAGAGAAAGGTGGTACTTTCTCTTTCTCTGTATCTTGGTTTCCTGACTCTCCTGGATGTTTGATTCTTTGTACTAGCCACAGAATGGTCTCTTCAGTCCCCTAGACAATCCTCTTTATGTCTGGACGCTTGAGCAACAACAAAGAAAGCGGCATTATATCCTTGGCTTGTACCCTATCTTTTTTTCTTCTACTCCATACACTTATTCATTCAGTCTTCCCATCATTATTTACTCTACAAACATAAGGGCATGACACACACACATTGACTTTGTCCTCCAGCAACTCACGGTTGGGCTATTTCAATCCAAAAGGATTTCTAGTTGCCCAGAATTAGTCGTGGCTTCATAAAACACAACAATCAGAGTGATTCTGATTAGACTTCTTTTAACATTAGTCATTCCAGTATTTATTGGGAATAGCCATAAGTACCCTCTCCTAGCACTCTGTAAGTACTGGCATATTTAATCCTCACATCTAAAGAGTCTAAAACCCAAGGCGCAGAAAAGCTAGCTTAGTAGCATGTCCATCCTCGGGTTACTAAAGGTTAGGATCAACCAAGCATCTGGCCAGAGGCAGGGGAGAGAGCTGTGTTTCCAGTGTGCTCAACTGTTAGTTAAAATGTATTTCTACTTTAACTTATAGTCATTGGGAGTTAGCCATCATTGTTCAGATGGCATTACGCTGTAGGTAAATATTAAGAAGGTAGAAAATTGTCCACATCTCTGATTTCTCTCACAGAGACTTCTTCAATGGTCAGTGGGATCCATAAAAATACAGAATATATAGATCCTTGGACCTTGTCCTCATGGACATAAGGGATGTTGAGAAGCACTCAATGAAGCAGAGAGAAGAATGTGCACTTTGGGATTTGGGAAGTGGGGGAGGAGAAAGAATGCAAGTGGAACTAAGTAATTTAAATAAAATAGTTAATATTTTATTGTATTGTTCCAGTTTTAGTATATGTGCTGCTGAAGTGAGAAAAAACATGTATGGTACCTTTATAAAAGCATCCAATTGGAAAAAAAATATAAGCAGTGGACTGATTCTTCAAGTAGAGAAGAGGAGACAAAATAGTGGAAGCAAACAGTACAAAACACCAAAAGCCCCAGTTTTCTGTTGACAAAAAGGAAGAGTGAACATTAGTATTTTATTTACTGGAGTTTAGCACATAGGATGTGTGCGTGAGGGGAAAGTGTGAACTCTCTCCCTCACCCAGGATATATTCATCCTCACCTTCATTTTCATGCTTTTTCTTGTTTGCTTTATTGCCACATTTCAGTTCAATCAGCTTTTTATGCCCCATTGAACAAGCACTTTTTAAGTGTCTCCCACCTGGTATGTGTTTTTCTATGTGTGATGAATACTTCACTTGATAATCGTTTGTGTGCCACCTAAGAAGAGGAAGTGGGAGGCAGAAGCAAATGAGTTACCTTTTTTTTTGAAGGGTTGGTCACTGAGGTCCCATAGACCTCCAAATGGTACAGGCCAAACATGCCAGTGAGCAGAGCCAGTGGCCTGTGAGTTGCTTGGCAATTTAGGATGTCCACATAAGATTTACCTTGAATATGTTGCATCTATTCACACCAATGTTCCTTAGAATAACACACTATTATAAAGTTTATGGGAATCTCACATAGCCAGCGATCCCATCAAGGTGGCAAGAGCACAAGACAGTGCATGACTACAGTGCTTTCTGGATAAAGTAAGGCAGGAACAAACAACATGGAGAGGGAAGGTGGGCATAAAGTCCCATCCATAGCTAAGGAGATATTGGAAATGAATAGCTGTTGGGAGAAGGAGAGTCAGTCTTCTTAAAGATGTGGTCCCTAGTATGTTGACCACACTCCAGTAGAAGACCACACACCCAAGGGCATGTGGACATACAAACTGTAGCTGATAGTTTAAAAACGCACAAAGTTGGGAGGTAAGAAGGGGGAGATGAAGAAAGGGTACCTGGGAGGTAAGGAAGAGTGGGTGGGGGTGTATGAAGGGGGACTTGGGAGAGGTGTGAAGATGATGAGAATACATTGTATGAAGTTCTCAAAGATCTAATAAAAATGAGAAAAAAGGTGTTAGACATACCAGTTAAGAAAGAATGCAAAGGCTAAATGAAAATAATACATTACATTAAGAAAAAAACTGGCTGATTTGTTGACAAGGGACTGGTTGACAGACTATTTTAGATGTAATAAGCAAGTGATTAAGTGAATTAATTACTAGACAATGTATGTTGGTAAATGAATGAGAGCATTCTGCAAGGAGGGCATAAAATAAAAAGCATATAAAAAGAATTTTAGATCTCTGAAGTTAGAATATGATTCTGAAACATGAAAATTCTGAGAGAAGGACATTCTTAGATGAAAAAATATAAGTAGTACATAAAATAACTGAATGGTAATCTGAGAGAAAATAACACCAAACATGCCTGACTAAGGAAACAAGGAACAGAGGAATAGAAGAGGAATAATGAGGTTATCTACTGAAAAGGAGAGGAGATCGGTTGAGGCTCAAGCATCATGGACTTTGAAGACCACAAAACATCTTCTATTTTCTAAAAATGTCTTTAAGCAGAGACTTGGAAAGACATTTCTCCAAGGATTTTATACAAGTGGGAAATAGTGTACCCCAAATGTTAAGCATCCATGTGTCTTAGAATGGCTGTTTTTAAAAAAGCCAAAACACCAGCCAGTACTGGAAAAGCTGTGGGGGAGATTCGAAGCTCTATGCATTCCTCATGAGAATGTTAAATTCTGCAGTTCCATGAAGGTATGAATCTGAAGGTACTTGGCAGTGCTTCCCAAGATCCAAAGGGGAGAAGCAACTCAAAATCAAAATATGTTGTCAGGTCCCTAATCCATAAGGGATAGATCCTGTAACGTGGTATGCTCTGAGTGACTCTCAAGACCATTACACGAAGTGAAACAAGTTAAGTGAGAAGTGACAAATAGTGTATATCCCACTTAGTGTAGTCAAAGCCACAGAGGCACAGAGGAAATGGTGGCTGTGCTGGATAGCTTTTGTGAATCTGATAGGAATTGTAGTCACCTGGGAAGAAGGAAGCTCAACTGAGGAATCCCCTCCATCAGAATGACCCATGAGCATGTCTATGGAGTGTTGTCTGGGTTGTCCATCAGAATGACCCACGAGCATGTCTATGGAGTGTTGTCTGGGTTGTCCATCAGAATGACCCACGAGCATGTCTATGGAGTGTTGTCTGGGTTGTCCATCAGAATGACCCACGAGCATGTCTATGGAGTGTTGTCTGGGTTGTCCATCAGAATGACCCACGAGCATGTCTATGGAGTGTTGTCTGGGTTGTCCATCAGAATGACCCACGAGCATGTCTATGGAGTGTTGTCTGGGTTGTCCATCAGAATGACCCACGAGCATGTCTATGGAGTGTTGTCTGGGTTGTCCATCAGAATGACCCACGAGCATGTCTATGGAGTGTTGTCTGGGTTGTCCATCAGAATGACCCACGAACATGTCTATGGAGTGTTGTCTGGGTTGTCCATCAGAATGACCCACGAGCATGTCTATGGAGTGTTGTCTGGGTTGCTGGTTGATGGAGGAGGTCCCAGACCACGCTAAGGAATGTCCTGAGCTATCTAAGAAAAGTAGCTGAGTAAACCAGAGGCAGCAAGCAAGGAGACAGCATTCTTCCATGGTCTTTCTTAATCTCCCGCCTTAGCTTCCATCAATGATAGACTGTAACCTGGAAGAAAAAAAAAATCCATTCCTTTTAGTTGGTTTTGGTTAGTGTTTTGTCATGACAATAGAAACCTAACTAGAATAGGAGTTAGTAGGAGTCATTTTGGGAGAGAAACAGAAGTTGTTTAATGGATCAAGAGTCTTAGATTTGCTTGATAAAAAGGATTACAGATGTGTTTTTCAGTGATGTGAATACACTTAACACTGCTACACACACACACACACACACACACACACACACAGCTAAAGATGATAAATATTGTTCTTTACCACAGTAAAAAAAAAAAAAGAATTCTTCAGGTACTTAAGTCCTCAAATCTTCCATTGCTATGTATGAAACAGATCATGCATGTGTATATGTGGGAATGCACATACATAGACTCCAGGAAAACACCAATGGTTGAATTTACGTAAGTGTTGGTTAAACCCCTTTCATGTAGATCTTAGAAACATATTCCATACAGGAGAGTATAAGATAGTCTAAACATAGAGATTTTGAAACCATCACCAGTTTCTGTCACCCTGAAGGAACCAGCATGTTTATCCATTCAATACATCTTATTGAATCAGCTTCCCTATAAAATGCCTCCTAAAGGACTTCTTTTAGCCCTCTCTATTGAGAGCCCTGAGATAGCTGTAGAATATTGTTTACATTTACAAAAGGAACTATATTTGACATATATCATTGTCCTCATTTCACATGGATTAACCCAAGTATTCTTAAATAGCAAAGCCACAAGGATATTTAGTATTTAATAGTTTCTTTGTTTCACTGTGATATGACATATTTTTAGATACTAAATCACTGACAAATATTTAATCACCTTGTCTTAATCAGTTTTCTATTGCTGTGAAGAGACACCATTACTACAATAACTCTCTTATAAAGGGAAACACTTACTTGGGGCTTGCTTACAGTTTCAGGGGTTTAGTACATTGGGAAGCATGGTGGCACATAGGCAGATATGGTAGCTGAGAGTTCTACATTCAGATCTGCAGGTAGCAGGAAGAGAGAGATACTGGGCCTGGCTTGGGCCTTTGAAACCCCAAAGTTTTAAGGAAGTGACACACTTCCTCTAACAAGGCCACACCTCCTAATCCTTCTGAAATAATGCCACTCCCTGATGACTAAGCTTTCAAATATATGAATCTCTGGGGCTATGCTTATTCAAACTAGCACACACCATATCAATTATATTGTGTATTAGTTACTGAGATTTTTCAAGTGATTTGAAATGTGTTTAACTTTGGAAGTCTTTTGTTTCTGTTGTTGTTGTTTGTTGTTGTTGCAGAGACAGGGTCAGGCTAGAAAACACTGCTTGAAACGTACTATGTAGCCCAGGCAGCCTTTAACTTTCAGTGACCCTTTGCCTGTGCCTCTCAGTGCTGGGATCGTAGCCTATTTGCTTTTGTAATTACTGCTTGTGCATTTCCGAGTTCCCACATTGTAGCTGTATATGTATATGTATATGTATATGTATATGTATATGTATATGTATATGTATATGTATATGTATATGTATATATTGTTGATGTAAAGTATATATTCTGGATTGTACAAAATTGATCCCTTGTAGATGTTCTGAACTTAAAATAATTTCATAGATTTTCTTTTGAGATGACATGCTAAATGTGTTAGAGCTCCTACTGGCAAAGTAGGTCACATGATTCTCAGTGTAATCAAAGGAACTTGCTTTGAGAATACATTTATTGCTTACTAGTTATAACAGAGTGGTCTGAGCAGGACATACAGATAACTACAAACCAAATACATCACTTATATGTAACTATAGCATCTATAGCATGAACTAGTTTGCAGTTGTTTAGCACATCTACCAAAGTAGATGTGTTTCAAACATAGTGTCGGGGCAGTGTCTGTCTTGTTTGTCTCTGCATCACTAGCATAATAGCTGGTACCTTGAAAGTGTCAATAAGAATTTTTATTTTACTTTATTATTTTTATGTGCATGCATGGGCAATTTGCCTTCATGTTAGTCTGTTCACCACTCATGTGCCTGGTGCCCTTGCAGGTGAGGAGAGAGGACGTTGGACTCTTAGAACTGGAGTTTCAGGCTGTTAGGACTTGCTGCAGGAGTATTAGAAATTGAACTGTGTCTTCTGGAACAGCAGCCAGTGCTCTCAACAGCTGAACCATCTTTCCAGTCAATAAGTTATAACTGGTTGGGAGATTAATTCTTTAGAACATTTTAAAAGTTGCCTCGTGTCATTTCCCTTTCCATAGAACTACATACATAACATACAATAAAATATTAAAATTATGGTATGTTACACAAATTTCCCACAGCTCTAAAACACCTAAAGAGAGACAGAGAGATGCATAGACTTGCCCATCATGTGCTGCTAGCATTGAACTTTGGTAGAGCAGCTCAGATGCCACGTTAAGCGGCATGAACTCCTCAGCCTTTCTCTCTCTGTTCTTAGAGTTTAGTTTATGCAATTTAATGAATTATTATCTGTGTAGGCAGTGCTTTGCACCTCCTTAGTAAACCACAGTTACCAACTTCCTTCTGATCAATAATCTCTGTTTTTCAGATGTAGTAGGCTTTAAGCTTAGAAATGAGGTCATATTCATTCCTAGAGCTCAGCACCGTACCTGGCGTGATATTTAATGGAAAATTATTATTTAAAAACTATTTGGGAAATGTTATGCAGTTTTGTTTTGTTTTGTTTTTGAGATAGGATCTTACCCTGTAGCCCTGGCTAGCCAAGGTCCTATTGTGGAGCCTGTTAGCACTCTGTCTAAACTCTACCCCACAGATACCTGACAACAGCAAGGTATGCTCCACCCCACAGTTACCTGGCTGTTGCCAGGTAGGCCTGACCCATTATAAAAGGAGTTGCTTGCTCCCTCCTCCCTCTGCCTTCTTGGTCTCTTGCCTTCTTGCTCCCGCTGTCTTCTTACCCTGTCCCCTTGCCCCTTCCCCATTCCCTTCCCCCCTCTCTCCATGTGCTCATGGCCAGCCTCTACTCCTCTATTCTCTCTCTCTCTCTCTCTCTGTCTCTCTCTCTGTCTCTCTCTCTCTCTTAACTTCCCTCCCCATGTCCTGAATAAACTCTATTCTACACTATACAGTCATCATGTGATTGTTCCCTCAGGGGGAAGGGATGTCTCAGCATGGGCCCGCCGAGGCACCCGCTTCCTCCATCCCTCACCACACCTCCATAGAACATATCTCTCCAACCCCCCTTAGCTTTATATAAACACATCAGAACCCAGGATGTCCTCAGATTTATGGTGATTCTCCTGCCTCTGCCTAAATGATAGAACCATGTGTGAGGCACCAGCACACAGTGTGTAACTAAGGTATATGTAGTCACCAACCCAACAGTTACTCTTAATACAGAAATAAGGCCCTTGACATCACTGAGGTAACTTGTAACTCCTCTGAAAAACTGATTTTTCATGGTGATTAAAGAATTCGTCATGAATCTTGTCCTAGTTACTTTTCTATTGCTGCGAGAAGACACCAGGGCCAAGGTAAACTCATAAATGGAAGTGTTTGATTAGGGGGTTGCTTACAGTTTCGGAGACGAGTCTGTAATCATCACGGGGGAAGCATGGCATCAGGTAGGCAGGAAAGCAGGAGCTGGAGCAGCGAGTAAGGATTTAGAGGTCTTATCAGATGAGACTAGGCCTGGTGTGTGGGCTTTTTCAACCTTTAAGCCCGCCCCCAGTGAGACGCCTCCTCTAACGAGGCTCCGCCTCCCAATCCTTCCAATACTGACGCCAACAAGGAACCAAACATCCAAACCTAAGAACTTCAAGTCCTGGCACATGGACTGCAGAGAGGACCATCATGTATTCTCCTCCAGCTTTATAGTAATGCTCACCACTAAAACATTTCTCGTGTTCTCCTTCATCAGCACAGCTCAAGCTGACTGGAGGACAATTGCTTCTGAAGTTTCTGCCTTAAATGGTGAGATCCCTTTGCACCAGGCAGTACGAAAACTCAACAGAAGTGAAGGGGGATATGTGTTTATGATTTTAAAAACATACATCCACCTGCAAACTTTCACGTGGCAATATTTAAAGATCACATGCAGACTCTCAGTCTCTATACCTGGAGCAGCAGCTCCGTGATGTACCGGGTGTGGGGAAAGCACTCTAGGCTCAACCAGGGACATTGTGCTCACTGAGTAATTATATCAGAGGCATCTCTTTAAACAAATAATTTAATATCTGTTGCCGCATTTATCATGTCTTAAAGCGCATAACTTCCTCAGGGTTCCAATGTATAACAAGCTCTTTTGGCTTACACAGTCAAAGACCTATTCCAAACATGGAGATAAGCTACATCTCTCACAAATACACGCTTCTACTTGGAATTAATGCCCCGAAGGAAAAAAAAAACCAATACATTTGTTTTTACTTTTATTGACACACCAAAATTTGGGACAAAAGTCAAATTAACTATCGAAGGGAAAACCCTTCCTGTGTAAACATAGGGTAAATCGGGTTGGTTTTCAAGTAAGATCGTCAGCCTTGTGATTCAAGAGGATTTTAGGGTGAACACGGCGTCAGACTCATGCTTGGCATACCACAGCATGCTGCAGAAATAGGATGTCACAATGCAGGTTATGAGCTATCCCCCCAAAGTAATCAAGCTCCACAAATGTACGCCTTTTCTAAGGAAAAGATAAGTAGTTTGATAGCCGGAGCTATACTTCATTTTCCTTGTTATTCTTTGTCCTAGTCATAGAAGATATTTCTCAGTGGTCTTTATGTTCTCACAAGGATGCCTGTGAGAATATCAGCTCCGGTCTCCTGTGGGGCCAGTTTGGAAAGAGTCGGATTGTACACAACACAAATTCACATCACATTCTCCCTCTAAGACAGAGGGTATTTGGTCTCAGAAAAAGTAATTCAGAAAATCAGTAGTCACCAAAAAGCTACTGGAAAACAGATAGTTTGTCCTGAAACCTTTACCATTTAAATTTCACGACTAGATTTTAAGTATAGAATTTCAGACATCTTTAAACCACTGTGTAATGAGTTTTATTTATTTCACCTCAGCTCATTGGTAAAAATCTATTAAATAAGGTCTAATTACAAATCTAGTTTTGATGTTGGCATCCTTTGCAAAGCTTAAAAATGTAAGATATCATGTCTTACGTGGTTTAATTTTAAGTTGTGAAAAAGCATAATTTCAAATGTGAACTTTGAATTTTCCTCTTGTGCCTTTCAGAGCTAATGTAAGACATTTGCTTCAAATGTTTCCCCTTTATCAAATAACCTGGGTAGCTGCTAACATGGTTGTTAAAGATTAGTGAATTGTTTTTTTAAAAAAATCAAGTGTCAATTTCTGGTTCTATACTTTTACTAAACAAAATATTTAATTCTTCCCCCACATTTTTAGTAAGAAGTAGTAGTAACAGACAAATTAAAAAGTACTGACTGGGACCTCATATTGTATTGCTTCATGTAAGGTGGGTACATTTATTGGTAACTCAAATTACATACAATTTGGGGAATTTAAAATGTGGAAATGTGGTAATTTCTTACAACAATCACTGTGAGTGACTTCCAGGTAGTCTGTCTTCCAAACAGTCTATTGCAAGTTAGCGTCGGCTAAAGTGCTGCCTAAATACATAAACAAAATCTTATGCCCCTAGAACTATTCATCTCAGGTTTTTACATACCTCACCATAGCCTGAGAGAGGATGAGATTAAAGCATCAGTTATGGCTCTGTACTTCAGATGAGCTCTATTTCATATGACGTACTCATATAGGGTTTTCTCTCGTCATGTTCAGTAGTATGAAGCTTCAATTCACTGCCCTTCTGAGTGCCGATACTGCAGACACTTCAGCATTGGGTGGATATACATAGGCTGTGGTGTGATGTCGTTCTTGATTGATTTTAAGTCAAAGACTGATGACCATTGCATTTGCGACTTGTTTTTATTTCTTGCAAACAGTAATAAGTGATAATAACATCAACATTGCCAATTTCAATATCCTTACTATCTTTCAGATTTATTGACTTTTTAATGTTAAGAATGTTTTGTCTGCATGTATGTATGAGGACTTCATGCATGCAGGGCTCCTGAAGTCCAGAAGAGGGTGTCAGATTCCCTGGAACTGGAATTAGACACAGTTCTGAGCCACCATGTGATGCTGGCAATAGAACTCGGGACCCCTGCAAGAGAAGCAACTGCCATTCCTCCATGCCTTAAAAATATTTATTCATCTACTTAAATTTTTTCCTTATGCCCTGCTTTGCCTACAATTCCATTTCTAGACATTTACCTGGCCCACATAATTTTATTTTTCCCGAGACAGGGTTTCTCTGTGTAGCCCTGGCTGTCCTGGAACTCACTTTGTAGACCAGACTGGTCTCGAACTCAGAAATCCGCCTGCCTCTGCCTCCTGAGTGCTGGGATTAAAGGTGTGCGCCACCACTGCTTGGCTCACATAATTTTTAAATTGACATTATATCCCAGTTAAATTTAAGGGTCAGTAGTGATGAAAGCACTGAATCAGGGGGTCACAAGACCTCTATTGATCTCTACAGCTCTTTCCAAATAAATCATGTGACTAAAGTAAATCTGAGTGTCTTTTTTCTCAGAAGAAAAAGGAACAAAAAACTTGTATGCCTTAAAAGATTGCTTCAAAGGCAGAGTATAAGAACATAACTGTGATTTCCAGGATCAAGGAAACTTAGGACAGCAATCAAGTTTCTAAAATGCTTTTTTGTGGGCACAAAACAAGCAATATTTCTGGGTAGAAATTGTACCAGATAGCACTGCAGAGTCAAGCAACAGCCAGAACAAGCATTGTTAGGATCCTCCTCTTCCGTATGGGTAATTCTCTTTTTAAAAAACAAAAGGGCTTGTTTTTAAGCAAATACACTTTTTATTCGTGTTAATTTTTGGTATCTGTATCAAGATGCTGAAAGTATGAAAAATTTAAATACAGTACTTTATACTTGTCCAGCCATGCTTCTTTTCAACCACTGTCATTAAAATGCACTTTTTTTTCAGACTGAAATTATGTATCAAAACGCCTGTTATTTTGTACACAGTTTGACTTGGCCCCTAGCAATGCTGATTATGGATTCCAGGTGTTGCACCTATTGTCCTTGTTAACTGGGCTGAAAGAACCCTCAAAGTCCTAATTCTGCACAGCTGACATCAGTCCTCCTGGTGCCTTTGCTGCTTTGTTTTGGGGCATTCTCCTACATGAAGAACCTCAGGCCACTTTCTCCTAGTCCTAGAAAGTCCTGCTTTACAGGTGAGTTAGCTTTTCACTGGGCACTAACTGAAGTCATGACTAATCTCAACTAATTTGTTTGCTTTTTTTGTTTGTTTGTTTGAAAAGTCTTCATATATTTCCTCGATGCTAAAATCATACAAAATACTTTTTTTTTGCCGGCTTGCTTTCTCTGCACTTAGCTTAACATACTGCATGCAGTAAAGAGAGAGTCTCTGAGGCTTCACCTAGAAGGTAACTGAAAACATGTCAAGATAAATTAGGATGTCTTTTCTGCAGTTTGGATTGTTTTCAGCACCGAGTCTTCCCCCAGAATTTTGCATAGTTCGTTGAGTCTCTGTTGCATTTTGGGAATTCCAGCGAGCTGCGACTCCAACTTTTGCTTTTCCTCACTCAACGTTAAACGGATAGCAGTGTCCAACTGTTCAAAGCGCCAGCCTCCTTCGCCATCGAATTGTAATAGATGAGTGTGGTATTTCCTGTGTGATTAAAACAAAGTGTAATCAGTCATAATCCTAAAAGCCGTTTCCATTATAGAGCTTTCTAGCTGATGTTCAGAGACAAATTTTAGTGGATGTGGCTATTTTACATTTTATTTCTAATGTTATCTCAGATAAACAGTGGAATTGCTAAAGTCTAAAGTCTTTCATCTCTAAGAAATTCTTCTTGATGTTCCTGAATTTTTCTTTCATATTTTGAGTACATATAATTTACAAAGGAAGATTATTCTTGTATTAATTTACCCTCATAATATCTTCTGAAGAAATATGTGTTCTGAATAAATAACGAAGCATAGTTAGAAGAGAAGTAAGGAAAGGGAATTGGGGAAAGAGTAAACTTTTAAAGATCATATCGAAAAAAAACTAAAGAAAACAAAGAAAACACAAAAGAAGCTTATTTATACATAATACCACCCTCTGGGATGAATTCTACTTAAGTACAACTTTCTCAGTAATAATAATAATTTAGAATCATTTTTACATGATTGCCCACAGGAGTCTTTTAGAAACATTCTCTTACTGTCACATAGATTCACTCTTCTCTCATGGTTCAGCTACTTAGGAGCTATGTAAAAGTGCAGAACTGAAAGACGGGAGGCAATCCATCCCTCTACTAAGGGAAGCCAAAGCCACTAGCAGAGGATTGTGGGATGGGTGGAGAGAGTATGGCTGGCAGAGTTGTTCCAGTCATGAGCCACCTGTACAGGGTCACTTAGCTTCACTGGCTCATGGTTCTTCACATTTTTCTGTCTTCAGTTTTTCATCTTACAACAAGTAATTATTATTTATTATGAACAGTCAGCCTTTTCAATCAGCTTCTATCTTATATGCGGATGTGAGCTGTTAAGCCTTCAATAAACAGGCTGCGATCCTTCTAACCACAGAAGTTAGGAATAGAGCAATGGGTCAGTTGGGGAAGGGAAGGAATTCCCAAAGAAGGGTCAATAGAATAGATAGTTATGGACAGATGAATGAGCTGGACTGAGAGGATTAAATGGAGAGGGGGAAGAGGAAGTTAAAGCAGGGAAACACAGAGAAACAGGAGAGTTATCGGAAGCTATCACTGTAGACATTTCTTAAAATATATACATATATTAAAAGGAGATCTGAATAGAGTCACCACAAAATAATGGAGACAAAGCCTCAACATCGATGCCACTTGTCAACAAATGAAACCTTCAGCACCAGGGATGGGATACATACAATTGAGTTGTTGTCCAAAGGGGTTGCTTGCCACGAATTGATAGTAAAGCTATATTGCTGAAGACAACCATGGAGATGTCCAACTAGCGCCTGCCTGGACCCTTCATCACTACAGACTAGGGTTCATTTCTTGGAACTGGAAAGTAGTCTGCACATTACTGGAAGAGACAGGTAGATACAACCCAGCTATAAAACCCGTACCACTCTAAACACCACACAATGGTGACCTGCCTGCACAATAATGCTGGTGCAATAGCGGTACAAATTTTGTGGGAATAACCAACCACTCACTATCTCCTTGGATTTAAGGTCCACTCCATGATATGGAACCTGTACCCAACACGGTTTGGTTGTCCAAGAACCTTAGACTACAGAGGCCATGATCTAGAGTAAAACCAAATGCTACTGTTCTGCTAAAGGAAATATTGACCTCCTAACATATAAGATCATATTATAAAAGTTAAATTGAAAGCGAAGTATTTATATGTATTTATAAGTATGTCACGCTGTAGAATACAAAAACAAAACAAAACAAAACAAAACAAAACACCCCCCCCTAACCCTATCATTAAACTATGAAGGCTAGGGACAGTGAGATGGCTCAGTGGGTTAAAGGTACTTGCTGAAAGGGTCATTCCCCTTTAAGAAGATGACACTGTTTTTGATGTCTGCCATCTCCACTGATTCATCACCATTGTTTGAATGGTGATGAGGGATTTAATGCTTGTTCTTGACATGTTCTTTTTTTTTTCTTAAAACAAACAACAAAAAGCTTTATTATTATTATTTTATTATTTCCTGTGATCCCTCTAACTTGATAATTTTAGAAATACTAAGTTATGGAATTTTAACATCCCACACACAAACTGGATTTTAAAGTAAATTTAAAAAAATTTTGTAATCATATCCTAACCTTAAACCTAACCCACTCCATAATCTTTCACAGTACATTCTAGTGTTATGATAAATAATTTTTTTAGTACAGATCAACTGTCAGATTCTCCTGTAGCTTCTCAGAATGACTAGAAGGTGACGTTCATTTCCACACAACACATGAAGGTTACATTAGGCCACAGGGAGCTAACCTATATTTGCGGGAACATTAGAGAAATACAGGTAGAAAACAAATGAAATATTTTATGTTCCACACAGAAACATTTAGCAAGGTTATCTTCTGAGAAGAGACAAAGCATCCCTCCCAGAGGAGGATGCTGTGAGCACGTACCACAGAGAAGGCCTGTGTGTTATGGAGAGTAGGGAAATCCCAGCCCCAATAGCAGCCTGAAATATCTTTCCTTCAACGTCGATGCTCACGGCACTGGTACATTCATCCAGCAATGCATACTTCGGTCTGAAAACAAACAAATAAACAAACAAATAACTGAGTGAAATTGCTCTGCAGCTGTGCCTTTCTTTGGATAACAATGGTACCCTGACAACTTCAGAGGGACTAAAGTCACCATGTGGACACCATCATTTGATGTTTTCATTTTAGTTTTGAAAGTTAGTTTCAAAGTATTCCAGGGCAGTTTTCATCATGAAATTATTTCCATTTATCTATTTTTGATTTTTTGAGATTCTAATATAATTACATAATATAATTTTCCCTTTCCATTTCCCCTCCAAGTCCTTCTGTGTACCGCACCTTGTTCTATTTCACATTCATGGCCCCCAGTATCAAAATAATATCTCATTTTACATAAATGACTTCTTAGCCTCATAAGTTTTTTTTTTTCTAATGTGCTTGCATATTAGTTGGGCTCTGGAGATGGAAGTGACAGATGCAAGAGTTAAAGGCATTTCTTTTTTAATTAATTAATTAAATTTAAAAATTTTTCTTATTGTTATTTTATTTATTTACATTCAAATTTTATCCCCCCTTCCCGGGTTCCCCTCTGAAATCCCCTTATCCCAGCTTCCTCCCCCTGCTTCTGTGAGGATGCTCCCCCACCCACCTACCCACTCCCACCTCACCACCCTGGCCTTCCCCTATGCTGGGGCATCAAGCCGTTAGCGCTCCATAGGACTGTGAAAGTCTCTAATGATTGCTGTACTTTCCCCAAGACAACGGTAAAGAAGTAGCTTTGTGGGTTCATATTATGATGAAATATTAATTTTCTGTGTGTTAATTACTGTTTGTGATTTTATTTAAATAGAGAAGGTGAAGAAAAGTATACAAGAGAAAGAAAATTTAGGTAAATTTTCTTTTTGTATAAAGCTCCTCTCTGCACTGTCCATCATATTTTGTACCTTCCTTTTTAGAGTGCTTTGAGCTAAAGAAGATTTTCGAAGAAGAAAAAAAAATGTGTATTTTATATTCTGTTGTCATAGCAACTCATAAGGAATGTAAGATGAGTCATACTTCTGTTTCCTTGGCAGTGTTAGGCTGTGTGTGTGTGTGTGTGTGTGTGTGTGTGTGTGTGTGTGTGTGTGTGTATGTGTAAATATACCAAACAACACAGCCAGGAGTGGATACTTGTAGAACTAATACTTAAAGTATTAAATGACACAAACTCTTAGACATTTGCTTTTTTTTTTTTCTCCTTTGTGAATCACAAGTAGTGTAGGATATGTGAAGGAAGAAACCTATCCCTTCAAGACAGGATTTTCCTGGTCATTCTTTAAATATTAGAATTATAAGGCTCTTGTAAAGCAAATTCTATTGTAATGCATTGTATCATTTCTGACCAGAGTTCTCTGTTGTTGCCAGTGCAGATCTTTCCTATCACAGCTCAGTATGTGTCATAATCTCATTGTCAGAACCATATTGGCCCTGAGAGCATGGGAAGAGGCAATCCCTCAGCATTACCAGTTTCCTACACTGGCTTTAACTTTCTAATTTATTTGATTCATTTGCAAAAGTGCTGCCTTTTTACTATTTGCTACCTGATACATTTTACAATCATGAATACTGATTAGTCCAATACTTGAAACATTGGGTTAAAACGCTTTCTTTATTGATGTCTCTTGTTCTTATTGAAGGGCTTATCTCATTAACACAGAGACATGGAAAAATGGTCACATTTGCAGTTCACTACACCACCCCTCTCAGGCTGTGTTGCTGATCATATTACTGAGTATTTATGGACGAAACCCAAGCCAGTTCCCAGAGATGGGCTGACAGCTGGTCAGAAATGTCAAGCTACAGTGTGCCCTTGAGTCTCCTCAGAGAGAGCAGCATTTCAAAGCACAGCAGGAAAAATACAGAGTTGGTAAAATTCAGTTCAGTTTTGTTTTTTTTTAAAGTACCCTCTATCGTTAGACTAACAATGTAAGCTTAGTATAAGTAATACATACATTAAGACATACACTAAGATAACTAATTTTTCTCACTAAAAATCAGAGTTATACATAAAACTACATAGTATATGATTTCACTTGCATGAGATTGTAAAGAAGTGGGTATATGGAGAACTTGAACAAAAAAGGGACTGAGAACCTTTTTCCGGGTAATAAAAACATTTTCTAACTCGGATGAGACGTTGAGTGAGATGAACATTATGTTACTTAGTGTACCTACATCTGTAAAAACTTTTTGAATTATATGCTTAAAATATACTTACTAGCCAGTCCCATGATACCCAGAGGAAGTTCCACTCCCAAGCACTCTAACATGCCCAGGATCATAGGATCAGAGGTGAGGAGGACACAACATCTGCCCCAATCCTGGAAGTAACTGGGACCAGCAGGACCCAGGCAACCAAGAATTCCACCCGACCAGTGGCACAGGTTCCTTCCAGTCTGAGCTTGTGCCCTATGCAGTCTTTGGGCTCGAACTCCACAGCCAGTCCCACAACACCCAGAAGAAGCTCTAGTCCCAGGCACTCTAACACACCCAGGACTGTAGGATCCCAGGATCCCAGCATCCCAAGATCCCAGGAGCTTGGTCACACCAGGATCTCAGGGACCCACAGGCTGTTGACTCCCAGGAGCTCTGACACACCCAGGATCTCAGGATCACAGGATCCTGGAATCACAGGATCACAGAGACAGCTGATCTCTGAGGAGTTCTGATGCAACCAGGTTCACAGGAAGGACAGGCTCCAGTCAGATATAGCAAGGGCAGGTAGCTCTAGAGATAATCAGATGGTGGGAGGCAAGCATAAGAACAGAAGCAACAGAAACCAAGCTTACTTGGCATCATCAGAACCCAATTCTCCCACCATAGCAAGTCCTGGATACACCATCACACCAGAAAAGCAAGATTTGGATGTAAAATCACTTCTCATGTTGGTGATAGAGGACTTTAAGAAGGTTATAAATAATACCCGTAAAAAAATACAGGAGAACACAGGTAAACAGCCAGAAACCCTTAAAGAGGAAACACAACAATCCCTTAAAGAATTACAGGAAAACACAACTAAAGAGGTGAAGGAGATGAACAAAACCACCCAAGATCTAAAAATGGAAATAGAAACAATAAAGAAATCACAAAGGGAGACAACCTTGGAGTTAGAAAACCTAGGAAAGAGATCAGGAGTCATAGTTGCAAGCATCACCAAGAGAATACAAGAGATAGAAGAGAAAATCTCAGATGCAGAAGATACCATAGAAAACATTGACACAACAGTCAAAGAAAATGCAAAAAGCAAAAAAAAAAAAAAAAAAAAAAAAAAAAAAAAACTCCTAACACAAAACATCCAGGAGATCCAGGACACAATGAGAAGACAAAACCTAACGATAGTAGGTATAGAAGAGAGCTAAGATTCCCAACTTAAAGGGCCAGTAAATGTCTTCAACAAAATTATAGAAGAAAACTTCCCTAACCTAAAGAAAGAGATGCCCATGAACATACAAGAAGCCTACAGAACTTCAAATAGTCTGGACTAGAAAAGAAATTTCTCCCATCACATAATAATTAAAACAGTAAATGCACTAAACAAAGAAAGAATATTAAAATCAGTAAGGGGAAAGGGTCAAGTAACATATAAAGGCAGACCTATTAGAATTACACCAGAGACTGAAAGCTAGAAGATCCTGGGCAGATGTCATACAGACCCTAAGAGAATACAAATGCCACCCCAGGCTTCTATATCCAGCAAAACTCTCAATTAGATGAAGAACCCAAGATATTCCATGATAAAACCAAATTTACAGAATGCTTTCCATAAATCTAGCCCTACAAAGGATAATAGATGGAAAACACCAACACAAGGAGGGAAACTACACCCTTGAAAAAGCAAGAAAGTAATTTTTCAACAAACCCAAAAGAAGATAGCCACACAAACATGGTTCCACCTCTAACATAAAAAAATAACAGGAAGCAACAAACACTTTTCTTTAATATCTCTTAGCATCAATGGAATCAATTCCCCCCAAAATACATAGACTAATAGACTGGATATGTAAACAGGACCCAGCATTTTGCTGCATACAGGAAACACACCTCAGTGACAAAGACAGACACTACCTCAGAATAAAAGGTTGGAAAACAATCTTCCAAGCAAATTGTTCCAAGAAACAAGCTGGAGTAACTATTCTAATATCATAAAATCAACTTTCAACCAAAAGTTATCAAAAAAGATAAGGAAAGACACTTTATACTGGTCAAAAGAAAAATCTACCAAGATGAAGTCTCAATTCTGAACATCTCTACTCCAAATGCAAGAGCACCCACTTTCGTAAAAGAAACTTTACTAAAGCTCAAAGCACACATCACACCCCACATAATCATACTGGGAGACTTAAATCTAACCATTCATTTTTCTCTAATTGCCTGGTTTTATTTAGACTGGAAATTAGAAGAACAAGATTGCAAGCAAACAGACCAATCTAAAATGTGCAGCATCCTAAACGACAAGAGTCAGTAATTTGAAATGTAAGATAGAAAAAATAAAATGGCTCAGCTGGTAAAACTTCCAGCTGCCAAGTCTGACATCAGGAGTTTGTTCCCAGAATGCACAAGGTAGAAGGACAGAACTTATTTCCTGCAAATTGTCCTCTTATATGCCTGTGAGACATATGCAGCATGCACATATACATACATGCAAACACAAATGCATGCACACATACACACTGAAAAGATATATAGGTAGACAGATGGACAGATAGATTATGGGTAGATAGATGATATATAGGTGATAAATAATAGGTAGGTAGATATATGCATAGATAGATAAATAATAGATGGATGGATAGATAGATAGATAGATAGATAGATAAAATGTAATAATAAGATTAGGCTGAGGCAGGAGGGGACAAAGATCAGACTTTTAAAGATTAAAATGTAATTGAGAGAACAACAAAACACAACATTTAGCTGGCTGTTGTGCGGCATACTGACCACCAGCTCTCAGGAGAGAAAAATTTCAGACCATCCTCAACTGTGGCAAGATCTTTCTTTATCTGTAAAACTCATCTTGTGTTTGAATAAATAGGTATAAAAAGGGTTTTAGATCCCAAGAGAAATCTAGACATTACGTCACTCTGAAAAGTTCTCATTTCAGAAAAGAGCATGACAAACAGAACGGATGAATGTGGACAGTGTCTGGATTTCCTCTGCAGAGCTTTGGCTTAGAGTTCTTGAAGTACATGAAGCTGATGTCACAGAGAAAAGCTCTATAAAAATTATTTCTTGTCATCTACTGAGGTGGTCTCTTCAGGTTCCATCTCCCCACTGTTGGGCATTTTGGCTAAGGTCACCCCCATTGAATCCTGGGAGCCTCTCACATTCCGGGTCTCTGGGACTTTCTTGAGGTTCTCCTGACTCCTGGCAGCTGAATATTTCCATTCATTCTCCTGGCCCTCTGGGTGTCTTTCCTGTCTACCCCCATATCTGTTCCTGCCCCCCTTTCTCACCCTTCACTCTCCTACCCAGGGACCCCCCTCCTTCTGTTTTCCATGATTATTTTGTTCCCCCTTCTAAGTGGGATTGAAGCATCCTCACTTGGGTCTTCCTTCTTGTTAAACTTCTTATGGGTTGTTGATTGTATCAACAGTATTCTGTACTTTTCAGCTAATAACTTCTTATTGGTGAATACATACAATGAATGTCCTGTTGAGTCTGGGTTACCTTAAGACAGGGACCCCAGTGGAATGGACGGGGCCACCCACCCATTTTCAAAATTTTTGACTCAGAATTGTTCCTGTTTAAAAGAAATGCAGGGACAAAACTGGAGCAGAGACTAAAGGCAAGGCCGTCCGGTGACTAGCCTAACTTGAGATCTATCCCATGGACAGGCACCAAAGCCTGACACTATTACTGATGCTATGCTGTGCTTGCAGACAGGAGCCTAGCATGGCTGTCCTCCGAGAGGCTCTACCAGCAGTGGACTGAGACAGATGCAGATAGTTACAGCCAACCACTGGACTAAAGGCAGGAACCCCTAGGGACGAGTTAGGGGAAGGATTAAAGGAACTGAAAGGCATGGCAACCCCAAAGAAAGACCAGCGCTCCCAGAGACTAAGCCACCAACTAAAGAGCATATACCGGCTGGTCCGAGGCCTTCAGCACATATGTAGTAGAGAAATGCCCTGTCTGGCCTCAGTGGGAGAGGAGGCACCTAATCCTGTAGAGACTCAATATTTCCGGAAATGGTATGGGGGAACAGCATCTCAGAGGCAAAGGGGATGAAGAACTCTGGCAGGGAGACATCATTTGGGATACAGATAAATAAAATAATTAAATTAAAAATTATTTCTTCTGTGTTCACTAAGACGTGTGCAAGCACATTTTTTTTTCACTAATTGTAACTCTTTTCACTAATTGTAACAGTTGAGGAAGGAAAATTAGATTAAGGACCACTTAAACTTGATTTAGATCCAACTGAATAATTCTGATGTCTCATTTATAGTTAATTATAAATGGATTGCACATAAAATAATGTATTTGTGGTATAATTATTGGTAATATATTTTAGAGAGTCTGATTTAGATCCAATTTAACAATTCAGAGAAATTCCCAAATGTGCAACAACTGGTTTAACCAATATACATTCTTCACATTTTAAATCTAGGAAAAATCCTATTTTAAATTTCAGATCACATAAACCTTTAATCTAGCCCTCCAAAGAGTCTTTTATCTAAGTCACTCAATAGAAAGCAGCTAAAAACTAAAACACCTGGAGAATCTAATACTTTATACTAAGCAAACCTAAAAGTACAGATTTTTTTCACACCTTCTGTAAGATATATTTTTTTCAACATGCCATTTGGTCCCTCTGTCTTCTCCCACCTTTGGTTTTAAAATGCTTTGTGGATTTATTGGCTCCCTATCATTTACTTGTATGTATGCGTGTGAACGTGTGTTTGAGCACTTGCACCACGGTGTGTGTGGAAGGCAGAAGACAATGTGCAATAGTTGTTGAGTCTCTCCTTCCACCCCATGGACGTAGGACAGCAGTTCCCAACCTGTGGGCTGTGATCCCCTTGCGGGGGCGGGTGGATCACATATCAGATATTTACAGTATGATTCATAACAGTAGCAAGATGACACTTAGGAAGGAGCAATGAAATAATTTTATAGCTGGGGGTCAGCACGGTGTGAGGAACTGTGTTAGGTGGCAGCATTAGGAAGGTCTAGGGGATCATTGGTGGAAGCGTCTCTACCCACTGAGCCATCTGTCCAGTCTTCCAGTCACATGGTATCTAACCTAAGATGAGACTGCTGCATCCTGCCGAGTGCGGTCTTGTTCTATCAGTAGTGGCTATAGTTCCCTGAACGTAGCGTACTTACTTATGGTAAAACATCCGCGCCATGCCCATTCTCTGCTTCTCCCCTCCGGAAAGGACATCTTTCCAGTCCATGACTGCATCCCATCCTAGAAAATAAATAAAAAAAATACACACAAACAAATAAATAAACACACAGGTTGTAGATGCTTGTCGACTTGTTACCATATCCTATTCTGCACGAGAGATTGCTGGACTATTTTGATTGAAAATGGGAGGAGCCTTGTAGTTTGCAGAGCAGGTGGATAGTCTTGAGAGCCACGGGTATGAGGATTTTATTTTAAATATGATATTCTTTTAAGAGTAGTGACTCCTTACACTGATAGATGCCTTGAAAGAGTTGTAAACACTGCCACCAATAAAGCACGTTTGTTACTCTGCCTGTTCAAAGGGTTGATGCACACATGCTGACTTGTGGAGGGCAGTGGGAGAAACGATCTATTATTAATGTTCATAGGACAATTGCCAAGCCCCCAAACAGCGTGGGAGGAACTAAGATAAAAAGTTCCCACAAGCCTGGTACTTTATACAAGTCTTTTTTTTTTTAATATTCTGCAGGTTATAAGAGAGTTGCCTTTATTTGCATTTTACAAGTGGATAGTCCAAAACTCATGGAGAAACAGAAACATCTGAGTTATAGTTATCTCTCAGAGCTAGGGTCTATATTTAGGCTTATTTAATGTTTTCACAGTTTATGCAGCCTATCTCTTAAAACATTTTAGTGACTGATTGCTTAATATCAATTTGCAAAGCAGGCACAAATATCTATAGGTCTATTTCTCTATCCTAATATGAAAATAATACCAGAAAAATTTTAATGAGAATCCAAGTTTCAGAACGACATATATTATGGCCACACTTCTGAATATGTGCAGATACCTCCCAGGCACACATCTGGGAGTAGAATTTTGAGAGTTTTATTTTTCAAGTTAACACTTTTGCAATATCTGATTTTTTTTAAAGTGACCATCTTACATAATTAACTAGAAAAGATTACTTAAGAACAAAATCACAGTTCTGCAGAATCCATTTTTTTAGAGGAGAAAATGACTGCCCATACTTGACAAACACTGGAGGCAACATTTTCACATCTTCAGTATTCTGGGGTTAATTCTCCCACTGGAGAAGGGACATGCCCCACACCCATCCTTCTCCCTTAGCTGCCTGTTTCTCATTATTAACCTTCCTAAGTAAACCTGACTTTAGGTTACAAGAAGACACAGAATCTTTTATTGTTTTATTACTGTGGGTACCTGAAAAAAAAAAAACCCAAAACCAAATGATCCGATCAATGACTTAATTCTTTTGCTAATTAAAAGGAAGTACACAGATTTATTTTTTAGCATGCAAAAGGTCAGAACCTTGGACAGAATAATACATGTTGTTAAATCAGGATTCATCTTGATGTTTTTAAGGTTTTCTTCCTTTAGGGATTGTTATAAAATTTACTGCATGTTTTAGAAAGTGTAAAACTACACCAGGCTCAGTGTAACACGCCTGTAATCCCCAGACAGGAGCAAGGGCAAAGGAGCATGAGTTGGGGGCCAGTCTGGGCTATGCTGTGATACTCTGTCTCAAAAAAAAAAAAGCCTGAATTTATGAATAAGAAACTAAAAGAAGTAGGAAGATGAAAATTACAGAGAACAAGGATGGGAAGGCTAATTTTGAGGATACATCTTATGCTGTTTTTAAAATTTGAAAAAGTCTGGAAGCGTTCTCTGTCCCAAATGTTAAAAAGGAAACACAATAAAAGTAACCTATTTAAAGAAATGAAGGGTAAGAAAGGATCTAGGAGGAGGTAGGGGAGGTGAGAGAAATTCGGGACAAGAAGACATAATACCAGGGCAGGAGAGATGATCCTGTGGTTACAAGCACGCACTGCTCACGCAGGGGACCTGAGTTTGGTTCCTAGCACCCATGTTAAGTGGCTCGCAGCCACCTGCACCATCAGCTCCCAGTGACCCAATGCCTGCACTTGTACCTGTCCTTACCTCCCAATATACATCTGCAAAATTAGAAGCAAATCTTTAAAAAAAAATCAACACAGTAGTATCTAGAGCAAAAGACTTTAACATTATTTGTCACTGACAACATCAGATTGACCTCTTCAGAGGGCTCTCAATTATTTAAAAATAGATCTTTGTAAGACTATGTTGAAACCTAAAAATGATGGCTTGCTTCTGAAAAAAAAAAGAGAGAAATGTCGAAATAATACTTTTCTGTGGCCAAACTTTATAGTAATTATGAAGTGCAACTGATGACTTGAGGTAGGGATTTGGACCACAGCGGTAGGACGGACTGCTTAGATGCTTCGTTTTTACAGAGTAAGTAAAACTAGTGTCTTAGGAAAGATGTATTTGTGGGAAATTAAGTAATGGTTCTTGTGTCTGAAAAGCTAGGAGATATGGGCACATCAGAGCACCGACTATGCCCAGTGTTAAGTCTTCCAGACTTAAATCTGTACAATGGAGAGAGCAAAGCTCCATGAACATCAAACAACACAATATATAATTGTTTGAACATGGTGTATTCTGTGCAGTAAAACTCAACAAACTATAACTGGCCCTATTACATTACTAAGGTCCAGAGACTCTTTTATTTATGGGGAAAAGGACAAACAAAATTTGTTATGTGTCCTAAGCAAGGAGGTATAAAACTCTAGGCTTGGCACACCTTAAAAATATTCAAGAATGACTTCTAAAAAAACCGGAATATTTCATGTTTATTTTAAATTTCTATTTATTAGTCTTCCCATAATATGTAGCATTTATACTGTCAAAGTATTTTGAAACTGAGAAGGGATTGGCCATATGACACTAAAGGAAAGCCTGCTTTTGTCCAGGAGCAGACATCATAAAGAGAGACATAGTGGTGTCTTTCTAGCTGGCTTCATTTGCTTACTGTATGGATCAGCTCATGATCCATGTGCACTTGCTGTGCACGTGCCAGCCCAGTAGATGCTGCACATACAGTTTCATTTAATATTCACAGCAATGCTGAAAAAAATGTATCACTACATAAACGTTGAATAAACGTTATCCCTATGTTACCACTGAGGACTCAGAAAGCAGTGCTAATTAGGGTTTGACTCTTTAACTCTAAAAGCCCATATTCTCAAGCATCTACTCTACTTTTTTTTTCTTTCTTTCAAAATAATGTAATTAGGCTGGGAAACAGAGCATGAGATCCGTGCAGGCACAAACCAACCGAGAACTCTGGCTTGCTCTTTAGGTAGTTTTCTGTGCTATAATATCGTATGACTTACCAAAACATTTGAAAGCACAGCTATTAGGAACTAATTGGATTGAAAGCTCTTATGTTTGCATATTGTCACTCTTCCATATATCTATTATTCTGAAAGAACCTTCAACAAAGGTTCTATGTTCTGTAATCTCTTATTTGTTCTCTCTGTCTCTCTCTGTGTCTCTCTCTGTGTCTCTCTCTGTGTATTAGAAAGATTGTGAGACTAAAATCAAAGAAGTTATTTGAGATCCACTTCCAAAAGTTATATTTAACATAAGCTGAGAGATCTTGGAAAGCAAATAGTTTATCACACACTCTGCATACATCTAGAATGTCAGCGAACTCAGGACACACTTGTACACTTAAATATCAAGGTCTTTAGATGCCAGATGTGGCATTATGGTTACTCGGTAAAAGTCTTGTAGTGTGCCATATTAAACACAACACAAACAAAACCAAGATATTAAGCGTGGAAAAAACATAAAACCTCTACTTACACGCTTATGGTCTAATAATCTCATATATTCAAACAAAATCACAGACTTTATATAGACACCTGGGACAGTCCTCACTATTGTCAGCTTTGAGTTCCTGCTCCTCTTGCCTCTGTGTCCCAAATGCTAAGATGACAGGCACACACCACCACACATAACCCAGACTTGCTTTGTATATAAAGTTAAACCACATTTTAAAAGTAATGGCACAGTCTACCTCCTTCTCTTTGAACTATGTGGTAGAGGTGCACGCTGTGCAGGATGCGTTCTAGGTCTTGGTCAGTGTAACCTTTCTCACGCATGTCATCCGCTGAGTCAGGGTAAATTACTTGATCCCGGAGACTTCCAAGAGACATGTATGGCCTAGAAAACACCAAGCACACGTGTGAAGGTCATGTCAGCTCTCCCAGGGTGACATTCTGATGTCTGGAACACAACTGACTTTAAACACTCAATTTGTAGAATTATGTGATGTTTCTTAGACAGACTTCAAAATAATACCTGGTTTGTGCAAAAAAAAAAAATACTGAGATATACATGGAGAAAAGCTTTTTATAAAAAAAAACCATTTGATATTTTCTATAGATAAAATATTTTGTTTTGCCATTGTGATGGCTATTCTTGGTTGTCAACTTAACTAAATCTGGAACTAACTAAAACCCAAGGGTCTGGGTACAGCAATGAGGAACTTCCTTTCGTGATTAAATCATTTGAAGTGGGAAGACACACTTTCAATCTTGATCTTTTGAGGTGGGAAGATCCATCTTTAATTTGGGCTAAGCCTTCTGGTAACAGACTATATAAAGGACAGAGAAGGAGGGAGCTTGCTGTCTTTGCCTCCTTGTTCTCTCCTCACTAGCAAGTCCAATCCTTCACTGTTATGAGAGCCTACTTCTTCGGGATTCCAGCATATACTGAAGACTAGCTGAGACATCCAGTCTTATAGACTGAACAACAACTGGATTATTGGACTTTCTGTTGGTAGACAGCCATTGTTGGACTAGCTGGACCACAGCCTGTATACCACTCTAATAAACCTCATATATATATACACACACACACACATATGTATATCTTTCTTAATTGAATCATTTTCTTAATTAAATCAATATCTATAGCTATCTCTTATCTATTTTTCTATCTAACTCTTATTTATTTCTTATCTATCATCTATCATCTCTTATCTATCAATCTCTCTCTTATTTATGTATTTATCTATCATCTGCCTATCTCTTATCTAACCTTTATGTATCTATTTATCTATCATTTAGCTATCTCTTATCTATCTATCTATCTATCTATCTATCTATCTATCTATCTATCTATCTATCTATCTATCTTTGTCCATCAGTTCTGTTCATCTACATGATCCTGACTCATGTAAACATATTTGATTACAATTGTTTCTGAACATCTAAAATTATTTGCAGTAAACAAAACCTGGAGTTTTGACAGCTATGTGAACAAACTGAAAGGCAAGGTATTAATAAGAAAATGTAAATTAAAATGACATCAATGTTCTTGTTCATCAGAGAGCGAAAAGTTCAACAGCTTGATAATTCTACCAGCTGACTGGCCCATGGGGGAAAACAGATGTTCCCATACAGTGCTGAAAGTCCGAACTCCTTGGTAGAAATGTGGCAATTTGACATGCCATTCGCTTTTTGACTAACTTCTGGGAATTTTCTCAGAGAATATGCTCCTAAGTACGCCCCCAAAGGAAACTTGCCTAAGCGTACCCATTACAGTGCAAATTCCGGTGTTAAGACAGCTAATAGAATTCACTTCTTGTTATTGGAAAATAAAAACAGCTAAAGTATGAAGTTCAGTATTTTACAAATTGTCTTGGGAAATAGCTATGGGTTGTAACAGCAATTATATTAGTCATAATCAACTTTAACAAAAACTTAATGGAGTCTAAGATAATATAAAAAAAACAGAATGGAGTTCAACTTACACTGGGTTGCAGGAAGTCAGAGTATGTAGTGTTTTCAAAAACTTGATTTTCACAATATCATGTTACCTTTACAAACATACAAACATCTTTGTATTGAATAATAAAAAATCTATTGTGAACCATATTGTGAACATAATAAAAATATGTAGAAAACACTGAATAACAATAGTGAGCTTTGAAAAAAAAAGATAATTCAAAACCAAGAGAAAGGACTGGGCAGAGGGAATTCTTCATTCAGTTGTCTGTAGCTACTATGATGCACTACAGTGATCAGGCAGGCACCCAGGAAGTAGTACAGAGTGAGTTCTGTGGCCATCAGCCAGCTCAAAAGGAAAATGCAAAGGCAGCCTGTGATCAGGATGTCTCAAAGGCAGCCTGACACGCTGGGCTTCGGATGATCTGTCCTCGCCTAGGGCGGTCTGCTCGGGGAAGATTAGTGGTATACCTGGCATCTATCCACTAGATGTCAGTAGCATCTCCTCTAACAGCATCACAAATTGTCTACAAGTCTCCCCAAGGGGACAGATATCCCCAGGAGATAAGGCTGTCCCCAGCTGAGAACCACAGGTAGACAGTATGTTACCTTCTATGAAAATAAAAAGAAGGATGATAGAAATACATACATTTCGGAACACCTATGGAAAGAAACAGGAAAAGTGAGCCAGAAATTAGTGAGAAGGTCACCCAAGGAGGTGAAATGGATAGAGTAGAGCAGAGAGGAAACATCCTCTCTAAATTTCTTCCTTCCTTCCTTCCTTCCTTCCTTCCTTCCTTCCTTCCTTCCTTCCTTCCTTTCTTTCTCTCTCTCTTTCTTTCTTCTCTCTCTCTTTCCTTCCTTCTTTTCTCTCTTTTCTTTCTTTCCTCTATCCCTCCCTCTTTCTGTTTCTTTTTCTTTACTATTTTTGGAGACAGAGTCTTACTATGTAGCCCTGGCTGGCCCCACACCATCTTTGTAGACCAGGCTGACCTCAAACTCATAGAGATCCACCTGCTTTTATCTCTGAAGCTCTGGGATTAAAGGTGTGAGTGTGTTACATCTTTTCAATACAAGTTTTGATTTTATAGTCACATTAAAATGTTACTATCTGATAAATAAAATTAACTAAACAATTAGCTGAAATGCAAGAAACTGGATGTTTATTTTTTATAAGTATCAGATAGATAAGATGACTACAGAAAAGAGTAGGAGAAGAATAGGAATGGAATAAATTAACTTAAGTAACTTTGGCTACATAGCCTCAACTCACTTAAAAATGATTTAAAACAGTTTCCTACTCCACTCCCATCTGGAACATCTGAAAGCCACCCTTTCAGAAGGCCAGATCCTGTAGGCAATATGGTAGATTTCTTTTTGCTTACACAGCAAGTGCTCTACCCATTCCTGCCTTACCTCTGACCCTTCACACAATAGTAAACTGATAAGAGCTCGGCCTAAGTCCCAAACAATGAGAGCATGACTCGCAGTTGCTTCAAACTACCCATCTTCTGGTGACTTGTGGTAGCAGCAGTGGGAACTAACAGAGGCAGAGACTCCATAAACCCTATACAGCCTGAGTGGCTCAGCGAGGAACATCAGGCTATCCTAGAGTCTGTCTTATCTAGACAGCAAGGGCTAACCTCTGCAGCTCAGCAGCTAAAAGCACTGGCTACTCTTTCTTTTTTTTTTTTTAAGATTTATTTATTTTTATGTATATGAGTACACTGTAGCTGTCTTCAGACACACCAGAAGAGGGCCATCAGATCCCATTACAGATGTTTGTGAGCCACCTTGTGGTTGCTGGGAATTGAACTCAGGACTTCTGGAAGAGCATTCAGTGCTCTTTTTTTTAATTTCATTTTTATTAGGTATTTTCTTCATTTACATTTTCAATGCTATCCCAAAAGTCACCCATACCCTTCCCCCCACTCCCCTACCCACCCACTCCCACTTCTTGGCCCTGGTGTTCCCCTGTACTGAGGCATATAAAGTTTGCAAGACCAAAGGGCCTCTCTTTCCAATGATGGCTGACTAGGCCTTCTTCTGATACATATGCAGCTAGAGACACGAGCTCTGGGGGGTACTGGTTAGTTCATATTGTTGTTCCACCTATAGGGTTGCAGACCCCTTTAGCTCCTTGGGTACTTTCTCTAGCTCCTCCATTGGGGGCTCTGTGATCCATCCAATAGCTGGCAGTCAGTGCTCTTAACTGCTGAGTCATCTCTCCAGTCCCAGCACTGGCTACTCTTGTAGAGGAGCCACATTTGGTCCCCATAAATCACACAGTAGTTCACAACTGTCTTTAAGTGCCACCAGATTTAATATCCTGTTCTGACTTCCATGAACAACCAGGTCCTCATGTGGTACATGGAAATACATGCAGGCGAAGCACTTATACATATTAGAAAAATTATTTAAAAAAAAGAATTATACTAGCTTTCTGTGTTTTCCTGAGGAGAAAGAAGGCTTTAAATACAAACATGTTTTGCTGACCAAATGTCCACTTGCACTTTCACAGTATTTATAAAGAGTTTCTTTGAGGCTTACACAGTGCATAATTATTTCATAATATATTTAATGAATATTTGAAATAATCATTTGTGTTCCAACTACACATATATACGTAATACAAGGGACCACTTAAGTATCTTTGCTTAACTTGGCACATGATTCAAATATTATATCAGCCTTTAATATCCATAATTCAGTGTGTATTTATTTTAATGCACACACAAGTTCAGGTGGCCATCACTCCCAACTTGAGAATACTTTTCTTGATTCCCACACCCATAAGTCCCACAGCCAGGGTCCGACACTGTCATCTGGCTGCTTTATGCAACTAGTCTGCTTTCTGTCTGCATGAATTTGCCTGTCCTCGATGTTTCAGATGCACAGACTCACACAACATGTGCCCTCTTGTGATTGACTTCTTCCTAATGACAAGTGTGTTTGAGAATGTGCCATGTTCATTTCTAGGGCTGAGCCATATTATAACATTGTATTGTGGGTGTGTGGCACATTTGCTTCATCCATTCGTCTACTAAAGGATATTTCAGTGTTTCCTTCTTTAGGGCATGACACACAGTGGGTATAAAACAGTAAATGGAATTGTGGGGGACAAAGAACTGTCTGGGAAACTGCCAGGCTGCTTTCCAAAATGGCTGTACCATTCCCAGCCACGTTCCCCCCATACGTTTAAGGTTTCTCCTTCTCTTTACTTTCCATTTCCATTCTAACCACACTTTCTTGCAGCAGAACTACAGTTCATGTTCATTTGCTTATGCAATCATCTAAAGCAATCTCATGCAGAAGTATCTTAAATTCACATCTACGAATAACAACGGTAGCACTGGTAGGGCTACTGAGCAGCTGCCACAGGGTGCTCACTATCTACTCAGGACCTTAGGAAAGGGAACGTTTACTGCCTTTAAATTGATGCTAGCTCCGATTTAGCACAAGATTGGTAGATGTAGACGTCCTTCCACCTTAGCCTAACGCATAGATGTTAATGCAAGGAACAGTCTTGTCACGTGGCACAGTCAAAATTACAGTGGTAAAACCACAGCTGTGCACCCAGCTTCTAAAGGCTTCAAACCACAGCCTCGGGAAGGGCTCAGAGTTGATGACATCATCACATATACTTACAGTTCTCTATGCTACACAGCACGGAGCCATGGCTGTGATGAGGCGCTATGGAGAGGTGGTTCTGGGCTATATCCCCACGCTCATTTTTGCAGTACTGTCCCTCAACTCTGAACTTGACCTAATTTGTTTGTAACCTCACTAATTTCATTCCATTTATCATGAGTACAGGATGAGGCAGCTGATTGAAGTAATGAGGCAAGATTGTTTACTGTAACGCAGGCACCGAGGAAGGCCCTCAGTAAGTGACTGTCACCCAATGAAAAGCTTCATTTCTTGCTCGCAGACAATCACTGCACTGAGCACAGGGTCCCCGATAGAGGAGTTAGAGAATGGACTGAAGGAGTTGAAGGAATTTGTAACCCCATAGGAAGAACAACAATATCAACAAACCAGACCACTTAGAGCTCCCAGGTACTAAGCCATCACCCAAGGAGTACACATGGCTCCAGCTGCATATGCAGCAGAGGATGGATGGCCTTGTCATGCATCAATGGGAGGAGAGGCCCTTGGTCCTATGAAGACTTGATAGATGCCCCAGTGTAGGGGAATCGAGGGCGGGGAGGTGGGAGTGGGTAGGTAGGTGGAGGAACACCCTCATAGAAGCAGGAGGAGGGAGGATGTGTTAGGGAGGGGGTGCTGCAGAAGGGGATAACATTTGAAATGTAAATAAAGAAAATATCCAATAAAAAAAAGGGTTCATTTCTCTTGAGTTCTCTAAGTGAAAGCAAAACTGAAAGGAGCGACAGAGGAGGTCTAGCTCGCTGAGGGAGGGCTGGCCTTCCACTCAGTGCTGGTTGATCCCTAGTACTGACAAAAAGTCTTGTAAAACACAACACAACACAACACAACACAACAAAACAAAACAAAACAGAACAAGTGAATATGAAATTACTGACCTTCATCAGAGAGTTGTCTGCTAGCTTTTATCCTATAGTAAATTTTATTAGACATAACATGGTTAATGGATAATAGGTTTCTGTGTAGACTTTAGAGACAGATCCGGTTGAGTACACAAGAAAATACTTCAAGTTTATCTAGATCCTTGCTTTTGGTAACATCTAGTTCACTGATGCAGTTTACAGGGCGTCAAAGGATTCAAAATGCTTAGAGTCATCAGGTGACTTCATTATCACAGAAGCAGGGTAAACCCAAAACTTCATCAAAATATTTAGTACTTACTATTTCTTAATATTTTAGTGATTATTATTATTATTATTGTTTTTGGTCTTTATGAGACAGGGTTTCTCTGTATAGCCCTGGCTGTCCTGGAAGTCACTTTGTAGACCAGGCTGGCTTCGAACTCGGAAATCCACCTGCCTCTGCCTCCTGAGTGCTGGGATGAAAGTCGTGTGCCACCATGCCTGGCTTAGTGTTAATTTTTTTATACTGTATTTTTAATACAGAACTCAGATAGAGAATTAATAATTATATTAGTAGTTAATATGTTTATGTATCATCTTATATATTTATAATATATATTTATATAGATCTATATAGAAATATATAAACCACATATTGGGCATAATATTTATATGCTTATAAAATAAATTTATATATTATATAATTATGAATAAGGCTACATTGTACTAATAATTAAATAATTAAATTTGAAAAACAGCTAATTTTTTCTGGTGGACAAATGAAGCAAAATAATTACAGTACCATAATGTTTAATTTCCTATACAATTTTCAGGGCTCTAGTAGAAATATCTGAAATACATACCCCTGAAATAAATTTTACTCTTCCTGGGAAGGAATTTTAGCAACAGATTGTAATTGTTTTTCTGTGAAATCTTACATATATGCTTATTTAGAAAACTATTAACTCTCATAGTATGAGATTTTAAGGTGAAACCCACCCCAATGACTAAGTTTTATAGTTATTAGTTATTCCAAGCATTTTAGCTACTTAAAAAAATCTGCACTATGTTCTCAGTTTTTCTGTGCTAACATTGAACTATATGTTTTTTTTTATATATAATTCATTGTTAGATTTCTGTGGTTTTTGATTATTCTGTATTTGAATCAAAGGAAGAAAAAAGGGAAGAACACTGAAAAGAACAATTCCTACTTTTGTGCTCAGCATTGCTGGAGCAATCACCCCAAATGATAAATGTTTCCCGAGTTGAGCACAAATAGCTCTAAATAAATTAAAGTAACACGAATGATTTAAATAAACAGAAGATGAGAATTTTAAATTATATAGTTTAACTGGACAACACTGATAAACATTCAACAACACTTTTAACTCTAAGCTATGGGAACTGTACAACTGAAGAGTTGTATTCCACTCCTGTGGCTCTCTGGCCAAAACAAAGGCAGAGCAAATCATCAACACTCACTGTCAGTCATAGAAATATGCACAGGTTGAACCAGTCACGTCACTGTGCTTTCTCATACACAGCACGCTCACGATTTGAGCTTTGAATGCCTAACACCATTCCTAATACTCTTGTGGTTTTTAGCAAAACAACAGCTACTGAACAAAAAGACGGATTTACCACTACGAAAATTATGTCATTCAACTTTTTGTATCTAAAACTTATAAAGCAAGGAAATCAACCTCAGTCTACTGAGCCCTCTTCACTGCTTCAGAAATTTCCTTTAAAAAAAAAAGAGCTGTTAATTGACAGTTATTAATCCATCACAAAGGGGGACTAGGCAGCATACCCAGCACTAGTAACAAAACGGACAGATGGTTCATAGTGTAATATGATGGGCAGATTTGCCAATAGAATGGAAATCTGTCAGCCAGTCATTCAGTTCTGGGGTAAAGCTCATTGGGCGCGTGAATGCTTAGCAAGCCTGAGGCCACAGATTCAACGCCAGCACTACCCACCCTAGGAAGTTTATGGCAATTAACACAATCCTTATAAGTGCATTCTTTCTCTCATTTTTGCTTAGGTTTTATTTCCCAAGACTCAGGGTAACAGATGGGTAGAATTCATACACATTTTGTTTTATGATCATAGGAGGACTGAATCTCTCTCAGACCGTTTGATGTACTATATGGACATGTGGTTTTGAGTAGTAGGAGGATCGGTTAACACTCTTCTCCAGAGAAGTTTCTTCCAAGGAAGAATAGTGAGAGAAGGGACATTTGAAGGACTGCAGGGTAGGTTGCTGAGAAGGGTGTGAAGCGCAGATGTTCCTCTGAGGGTTGCTTAGCTAAAGCAGCATGAAGGGAAGGTTGCCAGTCTGCCCTTCTTCCCTCCTCTTTACATTTTCTATATGTTCTCCAAAGTCCCATTTCTGTTTCCCACCCTGAGGGACTGCTAGTGCGTTGTGAGAGTTGACTAGTGAGGAAACTCAACAAACACACATAACTCTGGCTTTGGGGGCTGTGGCAGCAGCAGGCAGACAGAAACTCACCAAGGCATACGTGAGGGAGTAATGGGCTATAGATTAGTTGAGGAATGAAAGCAAGAACAGACGGTCATAAGCTTATCCTCAGAGGCCTGGGAAGAAGAGAAAATACACCAAGAGTTGACAGGATGATTCAGGACATACCCAAGTGGAAGATGCTTCTAGTGAGTCAGAACTGACCCAGCAGGGGGTGAAGGGCATCAGCCACCTGATTAAGCAGTGCAAGTGACATTGCACAGGACCTTCAGACTCTTGGAAATGCCAGAATAGGTTCTATTTGAGCAAAGCCCCCACATCCTCCCACTCACCATCCTACAGAAGGATACTGCCTAATGTACATTTGAGCGGAAACGTTCTGTCTTCAATCCTACAGATGTTCCAGCTTCTCCTGTCCCGGAAGAGACGGGGCGAGGGGAAATGATTTGAACTCAATTTATACAGAACAACTCTGTATTCTTGTACGACGGCTCAGATTTCTAAAGATCTGGTTCTTATTATTAACATTGCTAAAGCATTAGAAGACACCAACTGGGGAAGTGCTGGGGAGATTTCACAATTTCTCAGGAATTCATGTTTCCCAATTTACAACTTGAGCCAGAGGCCAGCACTTTTGTTTGGGTCTCTGTGTGTGAAAGTTTGGTAACCGCCAAGTGCTGACTCCTTCCTGAATAGTGTTATTTTGATTACTACACAACATAAGGAACCCGCTCTCATAAAACCTACTGTTTTCACCCCAGTGAAAGGAAGAATATATTTTGCATTTAATCAATGCATAAAGAGATCCAGCCTCTACAGAGAAATACTTCAATCATAGTGATTAAGTCTCAAGGCTGTTTAATGACTTACAGATTTCATACTTGGACTTCAATTCTATGTTGGTTTTTCTGCTAAACTAGTAGTGATCTTACATTCTGTTGCTAGAGAGTAGTAAAAAGTAGTAAAAAAAATTAATCACAGGAGTCATTTATGTGATCATCTAGGATCATTTACCTACATATTTTAAAAAGAGGTCATACTGTTATCTTCTTTTATGTAATAAAACCATATGCGATCATCTCAGAATTTTCTTGAAAAAAAAAAAAACCACTTGCATTCAGAATACTAGAACTAAATGCTCCAATTAGATTTTCTTAGTTTACGTTTGTGTTTTAGTAAATGTTAAGCAAAAATGGAAGTAATGGGATGTATAAAATTGTAAGTATAAATTTAATTCCCCATACCTCTAGATGCATATACTTAAGGTAAACTGACTTAAGCAAATTCATTTAAAAACTAAAATACAGACTACTCCTGATTATTTGTTTCTTAACTAGGTTGGAGTTGACATTTTTGCCTAGGCAAAACTACATTTCATAAGACAAAATTTCCTAATGATTTCTGTGTATTGTAAAATATCATGGTTAGTTCACTCTGAGGTTAAAGGTCAGTTTCATAAACCTATCCATTTCTTGGAAAACTTCTGCCACTACATATATATTCAAGAACTGTTTCATTCATATAGTATATGAAATATCTAAAGGGTAAAATATAGGCTTTTCTATTAATTTTTCATTTTCTATACACCTTTATTTTCATCAAGAATACGTTTCTCAGAGACCATTTTTCTCACGGGTCTATGTGTTATAGCTTAAGTACAAAACAGAAATAATGCTACGTACTATATTCATTTGTAAAACTTAAACTGAGGTGATAAAACCAAGGCTTCTGAAAGGGCAGAAAAGAAACAGTGCTTCTGGTATCCCATGGCATTCTAATTGTGTTAAACACAGCTGCCAACAATATTGCTCGTATTTAACACTTTTGGCTAACAGGTTTCTGAATCTTCTGTACACCAGACAGCGTTCTGCTGCCTCCATTGTGAGTCTTATTTGAAAGAAAATAAATTCACAGAGTCAAATTGCTGCTATGGTCTAAAACTCAGGCCAACTGAGGAATGGTAGCACCGTGTATCAACAAATAGAGGGACTAAAGTGTGTGATGTTGCCTAGCCTCAGTGTGACCTGTACTGGTGCTTCAGCCTTACAGTCCCATCCTAGATGCTCGTTACACACCTCAGAGCAGTCCTCTGATCCAGAGCGAACACTGTGACTGTCTGCTTAACCCCGGGTGACACACAGGATGACCTAGAGAGACTATGTATAATGTAGTGTCTATTGAACCTGGTTGACACTCGGAGAAATCTCTGGATCAAAGGAATTAATTTTTCATTTTCAGTTGATTTTCTCTCACCACAATAAATACACCAACTCTCAAGTATATATATAACCTTGTGTTTAGGTACTTCTGTGTTGTTATAAGGGAAGATGATCAAAGATTTTGGGGAGAACAATGTGCTTTTCCATGCTTCTCTTACTCTTAACGCAATTTTAGTTAAGGGAGTTAGCTAGCATAATAACAATAAAGACCTTAAGAAGGCCCTGAGGCATGAATGAACAATCTTAGGACACATACATACATGTAGCATGATGAACAGACCTGACTAGAACCAGAGCACTATATTTTTATGTGTAAGAAGACAATATGACATCTAATTATTCCTTGGAGCCGTTTATTCTTTCCTAAGACATCTGAAGTCTTTGAATATTCTCAACATGCTGTCAGATCTGAATTCTACAAGAAGTGGCGTTAATCCACAATCTACAATAGACAAAACAGTAAGCCGGAACTCATGGAATAGCTCAACCTTATCTCCACACCAGTTTCTCTAAATGAAAATACCCTTAAATGAGCATAACCCGAAGAGCCTGAGAAACGAACACAAAGAAAGAACAGAAACAACTGGTTTTGTTTGATATAAAAAGTTTCTTACCTCTGTGGAATATAGAACATATGTTGGGGAGGCGGTTTATAAAGGACTCCTTCATACACAGGCCACAGCCCGCTTAAGATTCTGAAGAGAGAGCTTTTCCCACAACCGTTGGGACCAGTTATCAAGAGATGCATCCCTTCTTCCACCTAAGGTCAGAAATAAAATTATACGCTGCGATAGTTAATGAATTATTTCATCTGGTAGCATTTAAAATGATTTAAAAACATTCAATCATACGATAATCTTGGGTAGGAAAGAAAACAAATAAAATATATCAGAATTGGAGCTTCAAGTTTAACTTTGACTATTCTCTGAAGCTAAAAGTAGCATAAAATAATTTCAAAAAAATGAACCTTTTTAGAAAAAATACTGACTCTACAACACTTCAACTGAGATCTTTTAAATCTACACACATATAGAGAAGTTAACTACACATGAAAGAAAAACTAATCATAAGGTTTAAATTAAAATTAGATTTTATTTTACTTATATTACTATGTAATAAAACTTATATAAAATCCAATGCAACTCAAAGTTGAATATACTAAAAAGCACTCCAAGGAGCCAGCTGGGCTCTTAATTTTTATATTAGTGTCTGAAATGCTGTAAAATCACAAAAGCACATAATAAGAGAGAAAATATTATTCTAAGTCTGGTTCATTCACAAATGTTAAAAAAATATGCTTATGAAACCAAGACAGAGGAAAGTGAGGGAATTGTAGTGTAGCATAAACCTAAGGTTGAGACTAAACACATATAGTCAAGTCTCCATATTCAGGACTCCACTTCAGAGGAGTTGGCCAACTGAAAATTGAAAATATGTGAAGAAAAGAAAGGTTGCATCTGTATCAAATATGTACAGAATCTTTTTCTGTATAAAATTGCCCAAGTGAATATTATCAGATTTAGGTGTTGTGGAGCCCATCTCTTACGGAAATTTAGGGAGAATGTATACACATAAAACTGTCACCCTCTCTATATAAGTGGAGATCATATTCATAGATTATTCATTCATAAAACAAATTTACTTATTAATCCCTAATCAGAATCTCTCCTTTATCATTTGTCTTAGTTATCTATTAAATTTAAACAGTTAGACTTCATGACTTTGCATTCTATTTGTTAGGGTGGAGAGGTTGCCTTCCTATCAGACTTGCAGGGCACCACAAGAGCAAGGGACAGGAACTCGGCTTACAAATTTGATTTGTTTTAAAATCAGTGATCCAAGAATTAAGATAAGATGAGACAACAAGAGATAGAAATCTACAGGATGTCTGTCCATGCATTTATTTTTCTATTGGATGGAGGATGTCTATGCATATGCCTTTCCATTGAATGGATATACACCTCCAAGTTTCCAGTGCATTGAAGACACAATGCCAAAAGTCAAAGATAAAGGTGAATTGCTAGTATTCTAGAATGTTCTGGGAGAAGCTGCAAAGGATTCTTCTTCTCTTCCACTAGACATCTTGACAGGAATGATTAATTTGATAGACACCTGAGTATCATACAAAAGAGTTTAGAAGATACATGCCACAGTGAGCAGTACACTCATAAAATATTTTTAAAGTATCGATTCCTATCAGGAGTTTTTTTAGAAATTTAAGACTTTAAAATTGATAACTGAAGACTTTCCCATATTAGTATTTCCCCAACATAATGTCTCAGTAAATTCTGATAATATTTTCTTAACACAACTTCAGTATAGACTGAGTGGGAGGCAAAAGAAAATCTCACACTTTGGATTTTTTCCCCCCGTAAGTTATAAATTTAATTTTGAAGACCAACAAAAGGATGAATATCGTTTCCTTAAAAAGTGTGTATTTCCCAATCGACACTGAAAAAACACAACTTTTAAAAAATCCTACATGAAGGAAATTAAAATTAAAATGCATGTTCTGAAGACAAAAGTAATGGCAAACAGTGTGTTATAACAGTGTTCATCTTCATGGTATGTAAAAAGTCTGTAAGCGTCTCCCACTTGATTATTGCTTATTTTATAAAAGAGACTTAGCTCTGAGTTTTTCTTCAGTGTATAAGGGTTCTACTGAGCCATGGTTAGAAGATGGCAACATTGAAGCTTTGTCATCTATTTATTTAGAAACTAAAGCAATGAGAACCAGTATCATGTTACCTAAACTGAGCAAAACAACAACAAAACTAGAGTTTTGTTACTTGGTTTTTCAGGGTGAGGGCTGAACTCAAGCTTTGCACACCAGGTAAGCACGTTATCCCCTTAGCTACACCCCCTGCTAAATTGCTAAACTATAATAGTATTTGCAACAAGTAGCTAACAGGCACTCATGTCATATCCTAATAATAAAACTATTCTACAGGTTTATAATCAAATAAGAAATCCCGAGTGAACAATTCCTCTTCAATTTATGCACAGGATTTCCCTGTGTTCAATGCATCCCAGCCTCTCTTCTCAACTTCCAGTAAGCCTGTTTGATCACAAATATGTCTCAAATAAGTGAGCCTAGGCTAAGATCGACTCCAAAATCATTAGTATTGTGATGCTCATAAATTTGAATGGGGCCTGATTATGCCTTTGATTAAACATAGCTCGAATGCCTTCATTATAGCTCACACAGTTTCAATCTGAAATGTCTTCCATGGGATTGCGTGTTGGTCACTAAGTCTCCAATTTCTGGTACATTTTGGAAGGTGGCGGAAAGTCTCGGACATGAGTCCTACTTGGAAGAAGTAGGATGTGTGCTTGGGACATACCTTGGCCTAACACAGATTCTCTTTCTGCATTTGCTGCCCAGCTTGCAGTAAGGACCCTCCTTTCATATTGTTCCTGGCAGATGTTCAGCTATGCCTCACTCCCAAAGCCTTGAGATAGCTTAATCCCAAATAAATCTGAACCCAGGAGCCAACTCAATACTTCCTTTCAAGTTGTCTGTGTATTGACACAATGACATAAGTAATACTAAGTTGCTCATGTCATTACTACTACTACTACTACTACTACTACTACTACTACTACTACTACTACTACTATTACTACTACTACTAAGTAACTAACAGCATGTTAGCCATTTTATACTTAGTATAATGTATATATCTCAAGAAGCTTTAAAACCAGGGCCTTGGGTTTACAAAGTGTCTTTGTACTCTTGTTTTATAATTAAGATATGGGATATTAAATACATTATTTTCAACAGAATCAAAAACTAGAGTTGAATCCATGAATCTTCTGATCATTTAAAGTCAAAATTAAAGTTAGAAAACACGTATAAGTAAAACTAAATTTGATAATGGCCTCTGGGGAGTGATAATATTTCAGAAAGCATGTAAAAGTATATAGTACTAGATATTTCTCATCAACCAGTATAAAAAGTTAAAATTCACTCCCAGATAACAAGTTCCTGTGCCCCAGAGCTTTGTTGACTGTCTCTCAGTGTGCTGTAATTTGATTTTCAATCTGACACCGAAGCAGGGGAGATCATGGTTCTCTTTTTACTCTGCTTTCTGAGGGAGTTACTGCTTCTGCAGCTGAGCCACTGTGCATACCTTTCGGATTTCCCCTTTCCACACGCTCCTCTCCGAGCATTTAACATAAGGTACATGAACTCTGAGTTGCTCTCTATTAGTGTGAGGCCAACAATCAGAAGTTTCTTGAATATCATCTTACTTTGAAGTTTAGCCTGGAAGCCACCACTTCGCCCGCTGGTGTAATTATGGGAACATTTTCACAAATGATTCCATGATCCACATCAATAACTGTTCCTATAATCAAGGAACAGTTTAAGTTACAAAGGCTATATCATTATTTCTTTTAATTAGCTGGAAGAATAATACAACAGAATGGGCAAACTCTATTATAAAAGTAATTCACACCGGTAAGTCATAGAAAAAAAATATACATGAAGTCAATTAAATATCTACCTATATAGTTTAATCTATTTAGAAAATCTTTCAGATAAAATAATTTTATAATCAAATAACAATATCTTTATCCTAGTAGATATAACCTATATCTGATATAATTTAGTCACATTGTTTAGAGTTATTCTGTTCCCTTACTTCCTACAAGAGAAAAATATACACTGTCCAAGAAAGGAATCAAGAAACGATATACTTCAGCACACGATAAACACTTAGAAACACAGAGTAATGAGAAGCAATATAGCACTAACACTAATTCTATTTATGAGTTCAAAATTTAAAAGCGGACAGTTCACTCAGCCATGAGTGCTGTCTGCAAACCCATTGCAAACAGTTTCCTGCGAATGTTTCCTGTTTCTTTAGGGCTCCACTATTCATCATTGCAACACCAATTGCAACACTAAACACAGATACTGCTGTTTAAATAGAACTAAATACTAGTTTCCTGTCACGACTAAAAGCTCTTTCCTAAAGAAGAAACCTTTAGTTCTTTTCATAAAATGACAACAACCTGTAATGAACATGTCAAAAATAACTAACAAAACCAAACAAACATAAAACAAAACAAACCCAAAGCCTGAAGTTAATTACCTTTGATGGCCAGGGTGTCGCTGAGGGGTAGTTCCAGGTTACCTCCACGCTTGCTATGGTTTTCAGGTTCCTGAGTGACAGTTCTCTTATAAATGCCTCTCTTCACTTCATCGAAGACCCAGAACATATTGTATACTCTAGCAGTATAACCTGCTAGTTCAGTGATCTAAAATCAACATATAAAGAATAAGTTAATAGAGCCATGATAGACGATTTTTAAAAATATGTGTACTATGTAAACTTCCTGATTTGTTGCTAAAGATTCCACTTTGTTGTATATGACAAATCAAAAACAGAAACAAAACCAATATATCAGATGACTGAAGAGCCTTCTTGGGACAATAAAGGAAGACATTGGTACAAGTGTCATTGGAGTTATAAAACAAAAACATTTATTTACTTTAGTGTTCAAAGGGAAATGAGAAGTGTTTGTAGATTAATGAGTCATGAGGGCCTTTCAGTCACCTTTTTGATTTGGCCTGCTTTATATTTGTTTTTGTTGGTTAGTTTCTTTGTTTTGAGTCGAGAGTCTCACTGTGTAGTTCTGTCTGGCCACATGTTTGCAGAGATCTGCCTGCCCTGTCTCCAAATCCTAGGATTGAAAGCATGCATTGCTACCACCACCTCACCTCTTTTCCCTATCTAAAATAGACCATCAGGCTGTGTATCTGTCCTCAAGGTGGGACATTTGTCTAGCATCCATGAAGCCCTGGGTTCATGCCTCCACGGATATGCATAATTATTCAAAAAACTTGAAACAGAACAATGACACTAGCTCTAATTCTATTTACTAGTTACACTTTCAAAAGCAAACAATTCATTCAGCTATATGTGTTGTCTCTAAATATAACCTGAAGCATTTTTTTTTCCTAAAAACATAAGCAGCATCAACGAGCCTGTGTGTTTAAGGCACATGTGGATATGAATACCGTAAATAGCAGAAAAAAATACTTGCTTTTTCTTATTTAAAAATGAATGTCTCTAATCCAAATATTGCCAAAGTTCCTGTTTGGGCAGAAGACTATATGTGCTAGAGGGCACAGGTTGCGAAAGCGAGCCCTGCGAGAGACGCCTGGATATTCTCAGCCCCACATTCTAGCTTCTTTCCAAGCCGAATGTGATCTAAACGCTCAAGGAAAACTATAAATACATGATTTTTTTTTTAAAGCTAAGATTAAGAGATGCTTCAGTTCACAAAGCTCCACAGAAAGATGCTTTGCTCTGGTCCTGCCAGCTGTCCATCTGGGTCAAGCTCCTGCTGTTTCTCGATTATTCCAGAACAGCTTGCTTTGGGAGAAAAGGGGGGGTGGGGGGGGAGACCTTGAAAGGTGACTTGTCTTATCCATATCATTTGCCTCAGCGAAAGAACTGGGAACCTGACACGTTAATTATGCATGTCCTTACTGTCATATGTAGATTAACCCACGGATGCCGGCAGATGGCCACAGAGCTCTTTGTGCATAAAGCTTAAACTATAACGAATAGGTGTTAGTGTCACAGGCCTTTGACGGAAGGGAAAGCTGTAATTTGACCATTTATTGGTGTATTTTGATGTTATAGCTATCTAAAGGGCGACTTCTGAGATGTTATCAGAAAGAAAGTCTTGAGCTCTTGATTAGAGGCAAAAGGAGGGATGGTTTAACAAAATACAGATATAAAAGGAACTTGGGTGTCTTAGGATTCCCACTGATGTGGTAAAACACCATAACCAAAGGCAACCTGAGGCAGAGAGGGTTTATTTCTTCTTACAACTCAAAGGTCACAGTCTGTCACTGAGGGAAGTCAAGGAAGAAACTCAAGGCAGGAAGTGAAGCGGAGGCCATGAAGGACTGATGTTTACAGCCTTGTTCTCATGGCATGCTCAGTGTACTTTCTTAGACAACTCAGGACCTGCTCAGGAGTAGCAGGTGGCACTAGCCACGCACAGTGGCCTAGGCCTTCCACATCAAGTATTAGCCAGTCTGATACTCCACATAGACTTGCCTACAGGCCAGTCTTATTGGAGGTATTGTTTAAATTAAGTTTCCCTGTTTCCAGTTATGGCCAGCTTTGTGTCAGGTTGACATAAGCCAAGCAGCACATTGGGCAAACATAAGTACTGGCATAGAAAAACAAAAAACAAAAAACAAAGATTACTGAGAGATTCAAAAGGAGCAGGAAGCAATGGGTAAGTAGACTAGGGTAGACACGGGAATGTCTATAAAAGCTAAGAGCATAAGACAGAGTGCTTTGGGACACCAGGGGTTTGTGGTAGAATGTCAAATCCTGAAGGAAGAGGAAACTCTGCTCCCCTGGAGCTAGTAGAGAAGACAATGATTTCTTTGCCTGGCTTAGCAGAGGGCTTCTAAGAGTGCGCCTTCTTAGATCCAAAGCATACAAAGTTAGGAGAAGTAAAGTCATTTTTATCACTGGAGATAATCTAGAATGGTTACGTGGTAGTCCTTCTGTGATGTAACATGTTGAGAAGTGAGGTTGGGGGATGTTTTTGTTCTCTAATTTAATAATAATTTAAAATAATAATAATTATAATAATAATTTCAATATTAAAATGAAGTACATGGAAAAAGTTTCCCCAAAAATAGGTCTCCAGACGATTAAAATTACTCTTTGAATTTTTAAAATATGAGTGCTTTCAATAGCTGGTACTGAACCATTGGGTTTTCTGGTGAAAATTAAAATCCAATTCAATAGATCAGTTCTGTAAGAAACTCAGAAGCTTTGAAACAGGAGCACATTCTGTACGTCAGTCAATTTAAGAGATAAATTTACAATGGTACTCTAGCAATTCATTTGGTTTTATTATCTACCAAATTAATTAATAGAATTTTAGAAATATCTGAATTGCCCAGTCGTTTTGATCTTAACCTAGTGGTAGCTACAGGTATTTTTTTCAATATTCTTTAAAAAAATACTTATTAGCCACATAGCTAAGTATTGGAATGGATGGTGGAAATAGAAAGATGAGTATCACAGCCCCTCTCAGAGAGCTCAGGGTCGGGTTCAGGGGAAAGAACCATGTTGTAGTGATGTGAGAGAGACAGAGAAGCCCATCCAGATGTTTCAAAGATGGGGAGAAGAAGCAGAATCATGTGACTGGTGAGCCTTCATCAATGGAGGATGAACAGAGTTTGCAAGATAGAAAGCTGGTATTATTAACTAACACCCATCGAGGGTTGAAATGCATTGACCTAAATATCCCACATTATGAACTTTCAACACCCTACCAAGTCATTGCTGTCACGACTCCAATTTACAAGAACGGGACCAGGGACACAGACAGGCAAGAAGTTTGAGGAGACCATGAGATTTTTAAAGGATGGAGTCTGAATGTAGATGAAGCCTGGGCCCTCGAGGCCACACAAGAGCAATTGTTTTTCTCTTCATTTAAAAGAAAGAAAAGTCATACTTGTAAGCATGAATAAGAAACACCTCACTTCAGAGTTGCTTCCCTTGACATCAGTTATACACTTGGCAGTTTTGAGGAGGCAAGGGGGGGGGGGGGAGAAACCTACTTCTAAAATTGCTGTGCATATTTCATAATTTACACTTTGCTTTATTTTCAGATGTATTCATATTTTAAGCAAATACGCCAGAAATTAGAATACCTCTTTGTATGAAGACATAATCCTTTCAATTGCATCAGCTCCAGAGGCCAGTAAGTTCCGGGCAGTGGTGAAGGCCTCTGTCCGATCGCTAACCATAGCCTGCTTTGGACCATCCTCCAGATCTATGAGAAAAATCACAGAACTGTTGAGTCTTTTTTCCCCAAGTACCTGTCTTATTTAATATCAATTAAATGATGACTAAAATAATAACATTTTATAACTATCAGCAATTTCCTAGATCTATACTTAATTATTATATTATTAAATATAATAAATACCACATGTGCGTTGGCTTTTATTAGAACTTTCCTTTTACAGTGTATTTTTAGAACAATAGTTAGCACAAATAAATCTATCAGGTTATTCTCTTCCAGCTTCCTTTCCACTTTTCCTGTATCCACCCTCCTGCTAACTATTACAACTGTGTAACAACCTCAGTGTTACAGTGTGACAGTCTCAGAGAAAGTCCTCACTTGAGGGGGCTGCAACAGTGACCCAGTAACGTGCCCTCTGTGTGGGTGTGAGGACCCAAGTGTGGACTTTCTGTACCCCTACTGTTTAAAAGAACTCTGGACATGGTGCTCACTTTAGCATTGGAGGAATAGGAGGGTCTCTGGAGCAAACTCGCCGGCCAGCAAAAATCAATGAGTCTCAGGGTTTAAAAGAAGAAGAAAGGTGGGGGAAGAGGTTGCTGTTGAGATAGCTCAGAGGGTAAAGTCACTTGCTACCAAGCCTAATTCCTGTGTTTGAGCCCCAGAACCAACTCCCAAAAGCTGTCTTCTTACCTCCACATGCATGATGTGGTATATAATTGCCTGCATTCATAAATACACAGTGACACACACAGTAATAAATGTATGTATACGCATACGATATTTTTAAATGATAAAATCTATTATTTTAAAAATTAAAAGTAAATAAACTAATAGTGGAGAGTTATCTCAAGAGATGCCCGACGTTGACTTCTGGTCTTCATACACATGTACCAATGTGCACACATGCACTCAGATGCACATATGCACAGGCTCGTTCAAACACATATATACACCGTATGCCCACACACTTACAGCAACCTATTAACAAGAGTACAAAAATATATGGCGTGGTTTCTTTAACATATCTGGCCCTCATAATTTTGATATTTTTCTCCTTTCCCAAACATTCATCATTCTTTAGCTCTTAAAGCCCTTCTCTGTCAGCCCTTTGGAATTTACACATTTGATTCTTCTCACGCCGTAGTCCAAACTGACATAGCCTTGTGATCCTCAGCTTCACCCTCCTGGGTACCAGGGTTACAGGGGTAGCACATGCTTGACACTACTTTCAAAATACATTTAAATGCAAAGTGAGATGCACTTAACAAAAAGAGAAGGCCTATGGGATTCTCAACCAGCTACCAAAATAGTGAGTTCCGCCTGAGCTCAAACTAAGAAAAGGCTTGGGTTTTCACCATCTGGCTAACCTGAATGCTGGATTTTCTGAATGTGGGTTAAAAGGGGTTTACCTTTCACTGGTAACCTCGGTCAAGAAAGAAACAATTACACAGAGGGATAAAGGTTGATATGAAATTATAGCTTCCATGTTGCCTTGGCAGATTAATGCCTTCTGGGTTTTCTCCATGCTTTGGGCAACAAAATAAGAAGTATCTTGCCACAGTGTGTAACTTTTAAACTGCCCTGTTCTTTTGTAGGCATCATGGAAGAAGGTGCCAGTAACGTTAGTCCTGCAGGTAGCCGTCAACTGCCTGACCTCTCGATAAGGCCAGATTGCTTAGTGTCACATATGAATCCGTGACCTAAACTGCTCACCTGTTCATTTCTCAGCACGACTTGACTCTCTGGTGAAGAACAAAGTCACCATTAACATGTTTCCCTCTGTAATCTGTCTTTCTCTTAGTACAGAGAAAGGGATACGTAGCCTTAAAGTGATAAACAGAAGAATAATCAAATACTTGTATGTTTCCCTTTCAGTGACTGGCTCATCAGTTCCTCCTGTTAGTTTACAGAGCTAGTTTTAATATGGTGACTGTGGACCAGGAGGAAAGGCAGCAGTATGCCAGGAGTTACATAGTGGCTCCCATCCCTGCAGCTCCTATGTGAAGTTAGACAATCCAGGACCTCTAGATTAGAGCCACGGAGGCCCTCTTCTGAAGGGAAAACCAGCATGCTTCTAGAAGTAATTTGTGTTTTAAATATAAGTAGTCTATCCTAACATTCATTTGACATTGTAAAGGAGTAGCCCAGTACAATCTGCAACAGAGCAGCTTATCTTTTTCTCCCATGGATAAAAATCATACAGATTCTTTCTCCAAACCCAGTGATTCTCAACCTTCTTAATGTTGGGACCCTTGAACACAGTTCTTCATGTTGTGGTGACCCTCGAGCAGAAAATTATATTCGTTGCTACTACTGTCATTTTGATGCTGTTACGAATTGTAATGTAAATATTGGATTTGCAGGGTGTTGGATAGGTGACCACTGTGAAAGGTCATTCAGGTCCCAAAGGGGTCGTGTTGAGAACCACTGACCCAAACAGTTCCTACTTCTGACTTCCTAGTTCCTTGCCCCTTTCAACAACAGTAATGATACCAGCAAATGGCCGTTAACCACTCCATAGGAGCAGGCGCCATACTGAGCTTAGCATTGATCCTCAGGACAATCCTGCTAATGTCCCCTATTTTGGATAGGACGGATTTGTATCCCAGAAAAGAAGAATGACCTTCTCAGGGTCACTTGTAAGCAGAACTGCACTCTCTTTCCAGAGCCCACAGGCTGGGAATATAATAAACACTGACAAGAGCCCACACTTGCCTTTCTACTACTCACAAAGTGCTATCTCAAAGCATACCTGTACATTAAAACTTCACAGCAGCTCTGAATGATACGTACCATTATCCACACAGTTAAGTAAACTAAGGCCTATACATTTACATAGTCCCCTCAGAGCTTGGCGAACTATTCCATCAGGACAAGGTTTCCCCTCCACTCTTTCTATCCCCATCCCAAACCCATTTCTCCCTCGACATTATTTATCCTCTTTTTCTCTTTGCTACTCTGTCTCATACTTTGAAACTTTTATTATATATTTTTAACTATGTATGTATGTATGTATGTATGTATGTATGTATGTATGTATGAATGTATGTATGTATGTGGGGGCAGGCAGGTCTGTGCCTGTGAGGAGAGACGCTGCCAAAGCAGACCAGAAAAGGAACCTTGCAACTAGGGATACAAACACCTGTGAGCTACTCAACAGAGGTGTTGGGAACTAATCCCCAGTTCCCTGTAAGCAGTAAGGGCTCTTAACCACTGGGCAGTGTCTCAGCCATTGATTCACTCACTAACCCCCCTCAGCCTCCCTTCCCCCCCATCCCCTACCACTTTCTTATGCTTTGAAATATAGTATCATGCAATTATTTTATCTGTAACACAAGAGGCAACTAAGTGATTAAGTTTAAATTATGTATATTTTCTGAGACAGGACCTTTTCTACATAGCTCTAGTAGTCCTGAAACTCGCTTTGTAGATTCAGGATGTTCCAGAAATCCACCTGACTCTCCCTCCAGAGTGCTGGGATTAAAGGCTTGCACCACCAGACCTGGCCTTAAATTAAAATTTAAGACTAGATTAGAGAATATGGCATATAATTCCTAGGCCTGAAACCTGAAACTGATCTCAGTATATGAAAAAAAAGAATCATTTTCACTGAGTGAAATGGTATTGTCACTTGGGGAGGTCACCAGGAGTCAGATATATTTAGTAGCCTGAGCACATGGTCACACACAGCAACTTTCAGTTCTACAGACTTTGAAACATTCTCAAGTATCCTTCCGCAGATGGGTCCTTTTGTCTTCCGTGGGGCGCTTCAGTTGCCCACATCTGCAAGACGTTGTTTGGAACGATACTTTGTCTCACTTCCAGTGGAATCATCAGATGTTCTCCCCGGCCCCTCACCCCCCAAGCTGGTAATATCAGTGTTTGTAGGATTTATTTTTAGACACCTCATTACCTCTTGGTAATTGAGCTAGTTAGTTTCATGGTGTACATGTTTACTTCTTACTAACCTCTGTGGGGTTAATTTGTCGCCATTAATAGCTACTTTTTTTTTCTATTCTGTGTGGATTACACCAGGGGTTTCTAATAAGACCAGACACTGCCAACGACATTGTAGTATAATCTTGTGGGCATTGTATCTAATGTAGATTAGATATGGGACCTTTTGATGAATGTTATTAGTTTAAGAAATAGTTTTTTAATTTATATTTTGCCAAATTTCCTAGCAAATCTTAAGGGTGTGCATTTTTCAGTAGTTTCTTCTCCTTCTTGTTTTTTCCTTTTTTTTTTTTTTCTGTAAAAATTCCTTTGGAAAAGTAGTTCTTTCTTTTCAAAAGGATTTTGTCATGAATACTATTACTAAGAGTATCTTTTACAATAGAAATTTCAAATGATTTCTTGGTAAATGTGAACACATAAATCCAGATAAAATTCAATTTCCACAGTTCCTATTTGGCAGTTTACTTGTGGAGTATATTCGTTATGTGGGTAGTGCCCTCCACGAAGAAGCACTGACAGGTCACAGTTCCCCTAAATGAATATATTTAACTTAATAATGACTCAAATAGACATTTTAAAAATAAAAATGAACTAAACCACTGAAGTAACTTTAAAAACATTACATTTTCATGTGTTTTTATTATTACCTTAAGCAATAGGCATTAAGATTTAACTGGAAACAACTATAAAAGACTCGAAATTCTCCTACATTATTCTAAGTGTTGTCTTCAGTTTTCTAACAACAGCTACCACAAGTCAGGCACAACAGCTCTGTCCTTCAGAAGCATCTCTGTGCTATGTCTCAAAACTCCCTCTGAGGTAGCCTTTCCTGTTTTACTTTTCCAGAAGAGGGACCCAAGGCTTGTTTGACGTGACTAAGAGGGCCTCAGTAGGAATCACTGGGGCCAAGTGTGAAATCAAACTCTGTTTCTCTCAAAAGTCTGCTTTTGGCTCACTCCTAAATTTTTGATCAAGTAGTTTCTAAAGACGGGGTGATATTTGATTTTTGGAGAACAGAAAATCCTTCTTCATCAGTTACAGCCATTCTTTCTTATCTGTGGGGAAATGGGGAGACTGGTTGAGGGACCCTAAAGAGTCTGAGATCTACCTATGCCAAGTTGCTTAGAGAAATCACTGGAGTGATTACAGGGTTTATATTATCCCGTGTTCTTTAAATATCTCCAGGTTATCTGCAATACTTCATGTGTTGCAAAGGCTATGGGAACAGTTGCTACAGTGAGCTCTGTAGAGAATAAAAGGTATGTGTTGATCACGGACAGATTTTTCTCTGTTTTTGCTTTAGACTCCGTTTTCTGCTCTGTGCTTGGCTGAATTCTCGAATATGAACCACCTATGAAAGCTGAACTCTAACTGTAACCCCTTCATTCCTGCCAGTAAAGACTCAAGCCTTCACACAGAGAGAGCACCATGACATTGTCTCTCTTGCCCTTACCTTTCTTAGTTATACCCAAAGGGGGGGGTGGATGTTGGTAAAAACTGTAGAGACAGGGATAGGATCGAATTAGGTAACTGCATCTTGATGAGTCCCGTCCCCTAAACATCACCAAACCATGTAATGGGGAGATGTCTATATTACTACAAATAGAGGAGAACCCATCCGCATGATTACATGCACTCTGAAATAGCATTTCTGCTTATCTAAAATAGCCAATCAGCTTTCAAATCACAAATCAGGACAAATTCCGTTTATATTAAGCATATAAGGAAACTTATATGCTTAATTCTCTGGGATGTTAAGAACAAACCATGAGGTATGCCTATGTCATATTCTTTCTGAAAATACTGATCTGATTTGTGATTAAATGTAAACTGAAAAGTCATTGAGCAGTATAATTGAAATTGCTCCAGGTAGACTTCTAGAGATACTATGTCACAGACCTTCGTGGTAAGGTCCCTTGAGCTACCTGTTGCTTCTTTCATACTGGTGGTCTGAGTATTGAACGTTAAAACCTGTCACTGTTTCTGAGTACAAGTAACAACAGAGACTGGCTGTCTACACAGTAACACATGGGACATGCAATGACATCTTCAAGAGAAACAATGTTAAGCATCTATTTAAGATTAAACATGGATGTTATTACCACCATCTGCAAAGCCCGTTGCAGTGATAATGGGTATAGCCACCATAATTAGTCCACAGCTGCTCCACACATACTTCATCAAGAATTGTTCTATCATGATGTACCATAAACGTTTGGATAAAATCAGGTTCATCTGGTAAGCTAAAGCCTTGTAACATTTCTGCAGCTGCTTCATTTCTACCTAAAAAGGGGGAAAAAAAGGATAAGAATAAATCCAGCATGAGCTATGGAAATAAACAGTGGCATCGCGTAAGATTCTCTTCCATGTTGTAGATATATTATTTTGCTGTTTTTAGTATAGCCATTGTTGATACATTTCTACAACTAATACATGTAACTAGACACCAGAATTAGTCATAATTTAGTATTACTTATGAAAACATGTTATCTGGTACATGTAATATTGTTTGAAATACACATGAGTGAGACAGGAGCCTAGCTCAGTGTCAGAACGCTACCCATTGCTAGCATAATAAGGCATTGGGTATACTTCTCAACAGTTAGAGAGAAAGAAAGAGAGGGAGGGAGAAAGAGGGAGAGAAAGGGAGGGAGGGAAAAACTTATACTTTTAAAATTTTAAAATTTAAGATGTTAAAATTAAATAATATTTTATGACGATACAAGTAAGCCTTGTTAAACCCATATCACTCTTGAGAACACCAAAAATAACCAAAACCAAACACAACGTGTATAATTATACTGTTTTGAACTGGCTTAGTTTCCCAGATTTTGTCTTTTGAATGAAGAATCTACTAATTTACACTGAGCTCAATGTTTCAAACAAACAAACAAAAAAAATAAATAAATAAATCAGGACACGGCACACATAGCAAATACCAAGTAGGAATAGAGGTCCTAAATTAGTTTAGATTTTTTTTCCTTCGGATTGCTTCTGTGATTGAGAAAGAAACAATGATAATTCTTGATGCTTTAAAGGGAACGCCATTCTGCTTGGAAATTAAAATATATTTAAAAATACTCCTCTCTATCTTGCCAAACCATTGGTATTGTATTTCAGATGTCCTCACCCCCAATTTATACCATACTCAACATTGTGAAGCCACTATAAGACACTACGATTTTACATAACTGGGCTAATTATTCGACTGTTGAAGATCGGTACCATTTAAAAATAGCACCGCGGTGCTCCTTCCTACTCCTGTCCTCGCTAATCTTAGTTTTTACTCCTCTCCTAGGCAAAATTTAATTATCTCTGTCAAAATTATGTCCTCAGCCAAAGTTAAAAGTAAAGGCCATTTCGTGAGACACTCCTCTACATTTCCTCATCTGCACACCACTCTCATTGATCAGTCTTGCAAAAGTGTCTGAACTGTTTTTTTCTTTGAAAGCAGTTCTCGCCCCCTCCCCATCCCCCAACACAAAAGAACGACAAAGGATACTCCAACATCTCCCTCTCAATCCAAAGAAGTTTACTCTCAGTTCCTAAAAGTGCATGGACTTCACAATGTGCAGAACCCTTCACCAAGTTAGTACTTAAGTTTTAAGAAAAAGCCTTTGAGCTCATTCATTACAGTCACACTAGAGTAACAGAGGCTATGAAGACCGCTTACTTAAAAAAGAATAGACATTTTATTCTCATGAAACTTCAGAGAAGTTTGGACTCTTTCATTCTCTCCTGGCTGGCGATTTAAAGGGCTCATGTATTTTAGCATGATTTAGCTACGGGGACGGCGGGTGGGGGTGGAGCGGGGGGCACGGGGACTGTAAAATGCTCAGAAAGTGGGTCTGTCAACAAGACAACAGATGGTATCTGGCAGTGCAGTGGCTGCCTGAACAGTCTCACATTTCACCCGTTGCTTTAATGCCTGTCTTACCTTATGTCCTCTGTAGAAGGCAATTTCTTCTACATTGGCTATGATTCGGGAGTGGACATACCGCAGGTAGCCTTTCCTGTGGGCTTCTTCAGCCACCAGCGAACCAAATTTGGGCGAGCAAGCTTTCAGTACTTTAGCAGTGGCATACACGACAAGTCCTGCTAACAGGGTGGGCCCTATAGGGCTTGCTCCTCTGGATGTAGCTGTCCGGATGAGAGTATAGGAGGTTAGAATGACATCTAAAATAGGTTTGGTAAGGTTGGAATACAGGTGAGCCACAGATTGCGAGAACATCATAATGTCTTCGGTAAGAGACTGGTCAGGGTTTGCCAGCCTCCCATCCATATTTATCACCTTATAATAAGTCTGATTTGCGAAATAGGTCTCATAGGCATGGTCTACTAAGCGAGTTCTAAAGGCCAATGCCAGTTTGCATTCCAGGTACCTGATAGCACTGTTGACAAAGGTAGCAGGGATAGCAATCATAAGCCACTTGATTAATTTGATGATGAAAGTCCGAGGCTTCTTTTCCACGATGCTTTTCACGATTTTCCCATCCAGACCAGCCACATAAATAGAGAGAAATGTTCTTGAGATTAGAGCCACCGAGTGGAGGCAGAGCCACCCCGTTTCAGTGGTCACAAGTTTTGGAAAGAGGATTTTCCGAAGTTCTAGTAGCTGTTTGAAAAAAGCTGCATTTAGTCCCGGCGCAGGTTTTTTACAGATGATCTCCGTGCAATGCAGTATTTCTCTGTTCTCTGCAGGCGAGTAAGCTTCTGCTTTTGCCTTCCTGTGGCCAGGCTGCTTTAAACGCTTGCCAATGATGGGATAGAGGGTTTTCAGAGCATATGCCGCAGCCACCAGGCAGGCAGCCCTTTTAGCAGCACCGGATCTGGTCCATTTCACCCGATAGGCTGCTGCATTTAGCATGTGTATCATTTTTCCAGCTACACAAATGGGTTTCTTTGAAAAGAATTCGTTTTAAAAGCTCATGCTCCGCGGAAAGCCCAGCAAAGGTTTCAGAAGACCCCACAGCCTCCCATGCTCTGCAGCTTGTCTCCTTTACTCTTATTTTGTTCTTCAGTGACGGATGCAGCAAAGCACAAACTCCACCGCATCCTCCGGGGGCGAGTCCCTCAGCAGCCAGAGCTGGCCAGGCTCCACCCACAGGCGTCTCATTGGCTGCGTGGGCGGTGAGACCCTGGACTCCTGGCCTCTTCCCTTTGAACCTTAAAAACGAAGAGAGAGCCAAAACAAATCCTATACTTAAACAGGAGTTCAGAGAGTTAAATATCTATTTCTGGAGAGGTCGAATGAGGTCAGCTGCTGGAGAACAAACCTTCCCTTAGAGCTACTGAGCATGCTCAGCGGCACTTAGAAACCCTCAGAAGTTTCAGAATATACATCCCGTCTCTAAGATTTCTACAAAGGGGAAGGCAGAGGGAAGGAAGGATTGCAGCAGCTTTAATGAGCCCAGAGAGAAAGAAACAGCGAGAGGAGGGAGGAGCCTCAAGAGGATTAACGGAACCGGCCCAGGGAAAGGAGTCAGACAAGAGAGTGATAACAGCGAGAGGCATAAGACAAAATAGCAAACATGTATCCTTGAGAATGTTTTGTTCAGAAGATGTTGTCCCCCCCCCCCCTCACTCCCGCCCTTCGCCCTTGTTTCGACTCTCCCCAGATATTCACAGAAACTATTAGATTGGCTGCTATTGTAAATAAGCTGGAGGCGAGCTTGGGTATTACAGAAAACAGTCACTCAGAGCTACACCCAGAGTTCTTCCCCAAGATCCCTTGGTACTAACTTGTCCTGATAATAAAGTTCTTTCTGCTCCACGATTATGTTTAGCAATGTTATCTGACACATTAATATTTGCTTACGAAGTGACTTAAAAATCTCCCTTGTGTTTTGTTTGTTTGTTTGTTTGTTTTTGTTTGGAGGTAATTTAAGAATTTTATCAGCTGGGAAATCGAACTGGGATCCTATGATGGAAAACAATTTTTAGGAAGCATTTCTTCAAGACTTTTTTTTTTTTTCTTCATGTTTTTCTTTAGGCTCAGAGATAATCTGCTGGCTTCTTCCTATGAACATTTTTGCTGTTTGACAACAATCAAGAAAGTTTAAAAATTATTCACATTCCCAGTGGAAGGCATAAGGATCAATAGTCAAGCAAAACTTTGTATAATTTTTAATAAATTGAAGGTCTTTTTTTGAAGGCAAGGCAAAGGTGATTTTGCATGATAGAGCCTTTCTCTGCTCCTCTCTTCTGTCTTTCCAACGACTGGCTTATCCTGAAGGTGTGCATTTAAGCCAGAGCCCAGCACAGTTAGGTAGAACGGCTTATTTTAACCTGCTAGTGTTATTTGACCCTTAAGCTAAGCATCATTTTATACTTGGGCCTTATTATGCACAGACTCTCCCTTTTGATCCTCCATAGTAGTTCCAGGGCAGGAGTGCACTTTGACACCCCCACATCTGTCCTGATTTAAAGAAGTGAAAGATAGCTACATGGTGATTGTCACATCACAACGGGTCACTTGTGTGTTCGTTACTAGTCCTCTCTGTGCTTCAGCTTTGCCTTCTATCTGTAAAATGGAAACGATGCTATTCTGGGAAGTGGGTGTAGACATTAAATAAAATAGTCAGTTGTTTAAAAAAAAACATTGTATATAGAAGTCTGCAAACCTCCCTGCTAGAATATGTGCCCCAATGTCTTGTGATCGTTATTGTTCATTAGACATGAGTCAAAGAATTGCCTTTACCAAGAATGATTTTTAAAAAACAGTATTCTTTTGAGCTCTTTGGCATACATATATTAAATCTAAGAATTGTTTGTTATCCAGAGGTCTTTTATTTGCATCCAACTTAACAGATGTACCAACATACAAATGACACATATCTTTGGTATTTGGTCATATTAGCACACTCAAGCAATGCTGATAAGACTCCCTGGGCTGCCAATTAATACATCTACAGCAGCGCATCTCTTGCATCTAGGGTCCAGGAAACATCAGGGTAGAGTGGTGGGAAGACTGGAAGAGCCAGAGGACCAGAAAATCTGCTGTGAAAGTATGTCTCCTAGAAATAGCAGGGGAGCTTCACCTAGGATCCTTTTAACTGCATAGCTGCTTAAACAGGACCAGGACCAACACAACACCAGAAGACATGGAAATATGGAAGTGGAACTCTTTTTTTTAATTGGATATTTTATTTATCTACATTTCAAATGTTATCCCCTTTCCCAATTTCCCCCCAGAATCTCCCTATCCCATCCCTTCTCTAACTGTTTCTATGAGGGTGTGTCTCCACCCACCCACTCCCGCCTCAAATTCCCCTACACTGGGAACTCCAGCTAACACAGGACCAAGGGCCTCTTCTCCCATTGATGCCCACCAAGGCAGTCCTCTGCTACATATGTGGCTGGAGCCATGGGTCCCTCATGTGTACTCCTTGATTGGTGGTTTAGTCCCTGGTTGATTTTGTTGTTCTTCCTATGGAGTTGCAAACCCCTTCATCTCCTTCAGTCCTTTCTCTAACTCCTCCATTGGGGACCCAGTGGTCAGTTTAATGGTTGGCTGTGAGCATCCACCTTTGTATATGTCAGGCTCTGGCAGAGCCTCTCAGGAAACAGTTATATCAGGATCCTGTCAGCAAGCACTTGTTGGTATCCACAATAGTGTCTGCGTTTGGTGACTGTATATGGGATGGGTCCCCAGGTGGGGCAATCTCTGGATGGCCTTTTGTTCAGTCTCTGTTTCACACTTTGTCTCCATATTTGCTCCTGTGAGTTTTTTGTTACCTCTTCTAAGCAGGACCAAAGCACCCATACTTTGGTCTTCCTTTTTCTTGAGCTTCATGTGGTTTTTGAATTGTATCTTGGGCTAATAATCACTTATCAGTGAGTGCATACCATGTGTGTTCTTTTGTGATTGGGTTACCTCACTCAGGATGATATTTTCTAGTCCCATCCTTTTGCCTAAGAATTTCATAAATTCATTGTTTTTAATAGCTGATTAGTACTCCATTGTGTAATTGTACCACATTTTCTGTATCTATTCCTCTTTTGAAGGACATCTGGGTTCTTTCCAGCTTCTGGCTATTATAACATAGTGGAGCATGTGTCCGGAAGTGGAACTCTTAAGCAGATCCTTGGCCTAGACAAAAAACTGCAGGCAACTAAGGAGAGCTAAGAAAGGGAGAAATAGACTTCCACAGAGATGAATGAGCCCCTAACTGGTCATCCCATACTAAGTGCTCAACCGTGAAATCATATAAATACAAGCAACATTAAATGGGCACAATAGGTTTTATTTATATAATTATGAAAGTACATGTATGTGTGTGTGTGTGTGTAACAATAACAATTAAAGAAAAAGAGGCCATGAATTTAAGAAGCAGTTGCAGGATATAGGAGGAGTTGGAGGGAGGAAACATTTGCTGGGGATGTAATTATATTTTAACTTTAAAAATTAAAAATAATAAAGGACTTTCTGGGCTGTAATATGGTTTTGTGTTTAAAGTGCTTGCCCACGGTGCTTGAAGCATTGAGGTTTTCATTTCTCAACACCGGGCAAGGGATTGATTTTTCTAAGCCCAAATGTGGAGACTGTGGAGTCATAATAATTATTGACAAAATATTTTATTCCTTGGATCATGCTATTGGTGCATGAAAATAAGACTCTTTTACACACATACAACTAAATCATTTCTGTCACATCTTCTGGTAGCTAAACATAGAAGGGTTAAGTGCATCTGGAAAGGACAGAGGACAGGATATACCTCACTAAGGTTAATGGCAGGATATTCATGCAGGCTGAATGACTGACTAGGTTAGACAGCAGCTGGCTGCTGGAGGAAATACCATTCATCACTGAAAAACAAGAAGCAGCCATATCAGAGAAAGGCTGGTGAGCAGGAAATCTAGGTCAAAAGGACATTAAAGATGTAAGCTCATGTAGATTCATGTATTTGAAAGCTTGGTCACCAGGGAGTGGCACTGTTAAAAGATGTGGCCTTGTTGGAGGAAATGTGTCACCAGGGATGAGCTTTGAGGTTTCAAATGCTCAAGCCAGGTCTCCCTGCATCCTGCAGATCCAGATGTAGAACTCCCAGCTACCTCTTGAGCACAATGTCTACCTGTTTGCTACCATGCTCCCTGTCATGATGATAATGGACTAAACCACTGAACTGTAAGCTAGCACCAATTAAATGTTTTCTTTTATAAGTGTTTCCATGGTCATGATGTCTTTTCATAGAAATAGAAACCCTAAAACAGTAGGCCAGATAATGAATGTATTGGAGCATAATGTTGCAGAAACAACTTTTGAATTCCAGAGGTAAGAGACTTGTGAAAAGAATTAAATAAGAAAGTAATCAAGACAAAAAAAAATTGACATGGGATTTGTGGTACAAGGAAGGCTGAAGGTCAGATATTAGAGTTATGGAAAGGGTCAGCGTGTGATTTGATTTGAGAGTCAGTCAGTTTAGCACAGACCCAACTATAATAATCTAAACCCCACCTTTATCCTCCACACTGCATGTACCAACTGGGGGAGGGTGGGTCCTAAGATTTGAAACTAGGCTTCTGATAGGGATAGAAGGATTCAGTTTGAGAGGAAAGAAGGCAGAAAATGTGCCACAACACATCCAGGTCAACAATGGGTCGCATTTAAGAACTGAAAATTTCCCTCTTGCCTATTGACTTTGTAAGCATAAGTGTCATAGAATGTAGCATCACTCATGCATTTGAATTATTCATGTCATAAAGAGACTTACTGTGCTCCTGGACATAATATAACAAAATACCATATGCTAGGTTATAATAATAATGCTACTGGTCCATATAGATACTATACTATACTTTTAATTGTTGTTGTACAGGATACACCTGATTATCAAATGGCTTTTTAAAGGAACACTCCAGTTCTATACTTCTCATGCTAACTGTATCTCTTTGTATCAAGAGAACATACAGAATAATGTATACATTCCTACTAGTTTTGTGGTACTCCACTTCATGTTTGGCCAATGATAATGCCGCCTAGAATTGATGCTCAAAGTGTATTTGTTTTGTTAAACAATGCATGGTTACATATTCTTTTAAAGTAAGACATTAAGACTGTTATGGGGTTTCTTTTAATTTTTTATTGAAAGAAAAAAATAAAGTCAATATTAGTTTGAATTTCAAACTAGGAAAGGAAAAAAAAGGAGTGAAAAAAATCACTTGTTATTGTAGTAAGCATTATAAAATTTCCACTCAAGCTTCTGCACTTAATGTAATTTCATATGGAAAATATTAACTTTTTTCCCAAGGGGATTAATAATCTGAGAAAACTAGTCTGACATTAATGTTTCAAATTTACTAATGCAGAAGGCTGGAAAGATGGATAAGCAGCTAAGAGCATTCACTGTTCTTGCAGAGGACCTGGGATCCTAGCACCCTCATGGTGACCCACAGCTGTTTAGAACTCCAGTTCCAGGGTCTTACATGCCCTCTTATGGCCTCTAAGGATATTAGGCATGAAAACGGCACACACACACATTCAAGCAAAACATCCATGCACATAAATCTCTCAAACACTGGACCACCAAACAGGCAGCACACACCAGCTGATATGAGTCCCCAACACACACACAGTAGAGGGCTTCCAGGTCTGTGCTCATTCAGAGATGAAGCACGTAACCCTCAAGAGACTGGAGGCCCCAGGGAGTTTAGAGGTCAGGTAGGGTGGCGGGTGGGGGCATCCACGTGGAGATGGGGTGGGGTGGGGAGGAGGTGTGGGATGTGGAGCAGTTGGATGGTGGATGGGGAAGGGTGGGGAATGGAATATGGAATGTAAAAAATGAATTACAAATAAAATTGAATTTAAAAAATTTATTTACATACTTTTCTAAATGCAATAATTAAACCACTTTGCTCTAAAAAGTGCTATAGTTTCAAGGATCACCAATATCAAGAGCAGAGCTGGAAATCATACATATTTATATAAAAATATGTTTCATAATATATAAAACAAACATCTTTGTAATGAAGAGAACCAAAAATATATAAATATATGATGCATTTTGTTTATGTTTTCATTATAAATCAGCAATCTTTAGAAGTCAAAGATAAATTAATTAAATTTTAAGAAATTTGAGTGGGTCTTTTTTTTCTTTTCAAGAAATGCTAAATAATATTTTCTTTGTACAATACTGTTTTCTTGAACAGTCCTACAAACCTAAAAGATTACCTAATTGATATACAAGCTCTTAAATAGTGGTGTTTAAACTACATGTATCTGTTATGAGACTTACTGATTGAAAGCATAAACAACAACTAAGATAACATTTTAGGTCAATATTTTAACTGTGCCCATGTTTCTACAGAGCTATCATTTGTTGTGAAGGGAAATTCAGCAATAGCTTGTCTAAGTGTGTGTCTTTTTTTTTTTTTTAAAGATTTACTTATTATTATATGTAAGTACACAATAGCTGTCTTCAGACACACCAGAAGAGGGCATCAGATCTCATTACAGACGGTTGTGAGCCACCATGTGGTTGTAGGATTTGAACTTGGCATCTTCGGAAGAACAGTCAGTCCGCTTAACTGCTGAGCCATCTTCCCAGCCCCAAGTGTGTGTCTTAATGTTAATCTCTAACCTGATTCACATTCTTATCGCACCTCTATGACTAGGAACAAAAGAGGGACTCTAGTTAGGGAGAAGAGATAATTTATGTAGGCTCTCTGTCCTTCACCCTTCTCAGAAGCCAAACTAATTTGTTTATTTCCAGGCAAATGAAAAAAAAATGAAAAAAAAAAAGAGAGAAAAGAAAAAGATAATGTATTAGCTAAGTTTTCCCCTTTCAGTTACCCAACAAAGTTTTTGAATATAAGTTGGAGATTCAGACCTATTGTACCTGCTTTGTCTTTATGGTTAATTAAGAAAAAATATCAATAGTCACTCAGTGATTTTTCTGAAATGTTGAATTCACCTGTTATGATTCCATTACAGATAAAATGTGGTAGGGGTTGTTGTCGTTATAAAATTAGGATTAATGTTTTTAAATAAGATGTATTTATTTTAGTTACTAGTTCTTCAAAACTTAGATAAATATTACATTTTGACAATTTTTTTTTCTGGAAGAAATCATGGCAATTTGAAAACTTACTTTATTTGGAAAAAGGAACTTCATGTTTTTTGTTGGTGGTGGTGGTGGTTTTTTTGGTTTTGTTTTTGTTTTTGAGACAGGGTTTCTCCATGTATCCCTGGGCAGGACTCTAAGTCAGACATCTGCCTGCCTCTGCCTCCCGAGTGCTGAAGTTAAAGGCGAGCCCTGCCACTGTTTGATTAAAACTTGCTCTTAAGCTGGCGGTGACAAACATAATTTGTAAGAGAAATGTTTCATGAAGACAAAACAACACAGAACCATTTTTTTTTTTTTTTTTTTTCGTCTTCTTCTTCTTGCTTTAGGATTTTGTGTGTTCAGAAAGAAAATTTAATGTCAGGAACTTTTCACAGCTCATCAAAGCTCTGTCAAGCTCTTCAAGGGATTCACAAAAAACGTATACAGCGGTTTGTCTGGTGTGATGATTCTTCTCAACAATACTTTCTAAACATTAAAACTGCACTGCAGACTCGAGTCAAGAAGAATTCCGATATGTGGTTGGCAATGTTGTCACCTTCGTTCCAAGTCCAGCCCGTGAACTAATAGCCCAACACAGAACCGGAAAGAGAGCAAGGCAGCCATGGGGGCCTAACCGGAAGTGCACCAAGGGAGGCCGGGTGTTGTACCGGAAGGCACTCTCACTCCCGCGGTGCCTGCCGGGAGAGGCGCGGGCTGCCTGCCGTCCCTCTGCGTGACCTTCAGTGTGCGAGCTGCGAGCTGTGAGCTGTGAGGGCCCCGCGTGGGAGCGTCTGGAGAGATGAACTGGGTCGGGGGCTCTCGGTAAGGTGTGCGCTCGGGTTGGGATCCATCCGGCGTGGTCCTGGAGTGCCGCCATCATTCCAGGCCCGAGGCAAGGCCACAGCCTTCCCTGGTAAATGCCAAGATGGAAACTCAGCACTGTCCAGGGTCCTAAACCAACTCTGATTTCCACTCTCCACGGGGTTCTCTGAGGCCTCACAGTGGGCGTGGTGGGGTTGCTGCTGCTTTCCCTCCATTTCAGGCATCCTCATCTAGTGAGAACCCCTGGGCATGGGGTACAATCTATGTAGGAATTTCAAAACAGCTCTAGTCCCAGTTGGTATATATATATATATATATATATATATATATGTATGTATGTATGTATGTATGTATGTATATATATATGCACATATATATGTATATATATACACCATATTTTCAAATTATAATTTAAAAAAGAAATATTATTATTAGTTTTGCTTGACTTTAGAGACGATTTAGCCCAGTGTGGCCTGGAACTAAAGAAAACCCCTTCTAAAGAGCTGGGTTTACAGGCGTGTACAACCATACCCAGCTCATAGCTTGTTTTATTTAAAAGGACAAATACAATGAAAACTTACCTTGAATAAAAATGATATATAATATGTTCAGTATTCAGGATTAATCACATAAAAATTCATTATAAACTTACAATTTATTTTTATATAACAGTTCATTGTAGTTTATCTTACATGTGCCCCAGTGGAAATAATTTAAAGCAAATTTAACTTGATAAAGTATGTTTATCAGGATTAATTTGTTGATATATATGTGAATATATATGATATATGTGTATATATGACATATTTGATATATATCACAAATAGATTCCAGGATATCAGGATACTAATATAAATCACTAAGGAATTTTATAGGAGAAAGATGGCTAGTAATTTTAACAGGAACACCTCTGTTGAATATGTTAGCATTGTATTTCAGAAATGTACATGTTTTTAAATGGGTGTGGGGACTCCTGCCTGTAATTTCCCATAGAGTGGCTATAGTGAGAGTATTTCCACCAGTTTCAGGCCAAAAATACCATCTCAAAAAGCAAAACGAACCCTTGAGATGACTCACCATGCAAAGATGTTTGTCATCCAAGCCCTGGAACCCATATACTAAAAGGTGATAACTGAGCAAGGAAAGGGTGTTCTCCAATCTTCACGCACAGGATGTGTGTTTGTGACAAAATTTTTCCTGGGGAGACAGAACACAACACCGATGTCTACTTACCCCAGATAGAGGGCCCATGACAGACCTAAATACAGATAATACCAAAGTTCAACTTGGTAAACCAACAAAATGTATTGACGTTTCTTACAAGAATATGGGTAAGGGGTTACTTACAGGAGCAGAAATAGCTCAAAGAGAGCTGTACCACCAAAGCCTACCCAGGCATAGGTGACAGCTTACAAAACAGGAAACCTGTTGCACACCCTGCAGGCTGCTACACAGGTGGGGAGTGTCCTTTCCAAGTGACTTAGTCTAATTTTCTTCCAGTCAGCTTGCCTGCTCTGTTTTACTTGCCTTGTTTACTCTGGGAGGGAGGGGCCCTTGTGAGTTTGGTTAGTTTCAGGGGTTTCCTGGGGCTGTTTCAGTTGTTTGCCTTCTTGCTTGAGGAGCATCCCTGCTGAGTGGTCTAGTTCAGTCTTGGACGGATAGTGTGTTTGAATCTTGGAGGAAACTGCTACCCAACAGTGTGTCGTGTGCATGTTTACACATGTGTATACTAATAAGTAAACACATAAATGTAAAACAAAGCAAATGGCTAATTCTGGCTAGTGTTCTATTAGCACACTTTAGAAACACTAGGAATTCACTTACAGACTTTGCTAGAATATAGTTGATAGTGACTGTAATGTAATGTATTCAAATTTGACTTTTAAAAAGTGAATATTAATGGATTGTAACTCCAGCTCCAGGGGATACAACACCGTATTGTGGATTCTACAGACAACTGCTCTCATGTGCACATATACATAATCTAAAATAATATATATTAAATATTGCATGGAAATTTTAAAGACATAAACACTGTAGGTGTTCCTGTCAAATCATGAACTTCTTGGTGATTTTGAGATTAATGTTTTAGTTGCTGCTGGAAGTTGCAAAAGCAGTGTCCTAGAAGAAACACAGCCTAAGATTGCTTTTCTCAACATGAAGTACTGCTATACCTCGGGCATCAGCTACCAGGGGCCTAAACCACAGAATAAAGAAATGTGGTTACAGTATCTTAGGACTTTAGTTTTGATCAGAGATCAGAAAGAGGAAAGCCTTGCTTTAGATGTAAGCTGGCATCTATACACTATAGAGTAACTCTAAGACAGGTGAGACGCTGGGATGCCCCAGGGCTGCAGGATGATTCAGTGAGGAAAGGTGAATGTGGTCACGCTGTATGACCAGAGTTTATCCTTGCACTCCATACAGAGGAAGGAGAGAACTGACTGCTGAAGTTGTCCTTTGACGTCTAATTGCTTATATGGTCACACATGCATATGTGTATACACACACACACACACACACACACACACACACACACACACTCACTCACTCACATAAACACAAGTAAATGTAAAAACTTTAAAAAAAACATATGCAGTTTTAAATAAACTTTTCCCGGAAAGATGGGCTCTCTAGGGTGAAGCCCTATAGTGATTATGAAAACCTGATTATCTCCTGTGTCTACTGTGAGAGCAGGCAAGGGAGGACAGGGCTAGCTGCTCTTGGTACTGTGATCTTCTAAAGGGCCTCAGCATGAGAGTGCTTTCAGTGAGCACTGGCAGCCAATTGAAGCCGCTGCAGTGGAGAGTTTTTTAATCCCCTTCCCAAACTGTCTTTGGGTGCTTGGTTACTAGGGGCTTGTTTTAGTTGGAAAATTTGAGAGCCATTAGCAACTTAACATTTAGAGAAGTGATTGGAGATCAATTAGAGTTCTCTTTCAGAACAACTCCAGAGCACACTAAATTAATTTAACAAGAACATGTAACAAGTGTTGCTTTAAACACCTTGTGAGGTAGATGGGGAACTAAAGCCTAGTTCTCATTACTTCATTTGCTCAAGGAAATGAGCTAGGAAGTACCAGATAGGATGTGCCAATTCAGTCAGATACATTGCATCAAAAGATGAACTCTGGAAAGGTTGCATAAATAGTATTGGAAATTCAAAGCCAAGAAAGTGGAAGTTACTAAGCCTTAAAGGACCCCAATACTGCACACAACAAGTGCCACTGAAGCCGCAAAAGTTGAGAAGATGAATAGATGATGAGAGTGAAGACATAGTTCTTAGGAAGGCTTTCAGAAAGAAATGGGTTAGGAGGGGAGGTTCTGTATTAAAACAAAAAACTTGACAGGAATTGTTCGGAAATAGTAGTTGAATCTGCATGAAGACGTTTTCACAAGGGGCTGCATACATTTTGTTGTTACATGAGTGAAGCAGGGAAAGTTTATTTTTTGGTAGAGATCGTCTTATAGCATGCCCTCCTCATTGGGAGCAATGTTCTTACACACAGAAATAATAGAATAAGTTTTACTGCAGAATCGCTTGATGGGACATCATTATAGTCTTGTAGCTGAAAAGTCTTCACAACTTCTCTCATTAAAAACAAACTTGAGATTTGATTTTTAAGAGCTCTTTGTATTAGGGAGTCTATCAGTCCCACACAAAAATGCCTTTCATGAAGAAAAGAGCTGGTAGCTGTAGAAATAAGCCCTTCCCCTTAAATTGGTTATCTTGTTGGATGTATGTGGTGGCTTTACTAGCTGTAATATTTCAATTCAAATGCAATAGCCTTAAATGTAAACTGATTAAGCCACTCCAAACTCATGTGTATTTGACTGTAGTTCCAGAGTCCTATAGTTGAAACTTGATAGTTCACGCCAATGCCAACTTTTCAAAATAATGGGCTTTTGAACCTTCTGAAATAATGTTTTGTTTGTTTGTTTGTTTAAATTTGGGGGTATTAAAATGCTCATTACCCTTAGTGTTTTCCTGACAAAATTAAGTATTGACCTGTAACTCTTACTATTTACCTCCATGATTGAAAAACCTCTAAGACCCTGGATTGTCATAGTTAGACTGACCTTCCAATGTGAGAAACAAGGCAGGAGCATTGTTTAACTTGGAAAAGAATAACTTTTCTTTGTTAATCAGTGACTGATTTCACAATTAGCCATGGAGGCAGTAGCAGAAAAGGAAGATACAAAGATGCAAACAGTTTTTAGACGCCAGAGTACTACTGAGAGACTGAGGACATACGATCTAGTCACTACAGCACTGTGGATGTGGAACGCATCCTATACCACACCCTCAAGCACAGGGTGACTGAAATCTAGTCACTCTCTGAGGTTTTACTGTTTACTGAGGGAGAAAGAAGTATTACTATTGAGAATGTTTAAGAGTGGGGACTCACATTTATGCTAAAAAAGCAAGTAGAATGAAAAAGAGTGGAACATAGACTAGATTAGCAGAGAAATCTAGTCACTCTCTGAGGTTTTACTGTTTACTGAGGGAGAAAGAAGTATTACTATTGAGAATGTTTAAGAGTGGGGACTCACATTTATGCTAAAAAAGCAAGTGGAATGAAAAAGAGTGGAACATAGACTAGATTAGCAGAGAAGGTTTGGCCATTCACAAGACAGGTAGATGGAGATGACAAAACAAAACTGTTATATAAGTATTTGGGCTTAAAACTATATTTAAATACTTTAGGTGGATGTATGGGTTTTGTTTTGTGTTTTTGATAGTGAGCTTGAGAGACAGCAAAGTAGAAGTTTTCTATTAGAGAAGAACCAAATTCACAAGTAGTCCAGCCACAGCAATGCCTTGTGTTATATTACAGTATCCCTAGTATATAGGTTGGCTTGTTGCTGGGTAGGTTCTCAAAGTGATACAAGCTAGGATTATGCTAGAAAAATTTATACTGCTTTTTCATAGTTCTAGTATGACTATATACACTCTTCAAATTTAGATGGCAGAAGTCATAATATACTTTGAGGAAATCATAGGCTATATGACTTGGGACAGGATATGCCACTTTTCTCTTCATGCATAGAGCCAGGTTGTAGAGGACATTCTGTGGGAAAGAATATTGTCTATATGAACTTAGATACAGAGTCTTGGAACTGAGGCATTCATGTGAGGGAAAGGCATTGATCCATGAGGGTAAGATTTCCCTTGTCAGTAAGAGTTCTGTCTGCCCATCACAAGAGGCACTTGGTGAAATCCAAACCCGGCCCCCGTCTACCCTAGGCTTTGGCTGTATTTCTGCCCAGGAGACCTCACTGGAAGTAGCCCCCCATCTTGAGGATTGTTTCATGGACAAAGTTCACAGGCCTGAGAGATCGATCGACTGACTTATAAAGCCTCTGCTCTGAGAATGTCCCTTTGTAAAAAGAGATAGCTCGACCTGCTGACGTGACAAATGTCCTGAACTCCTCTGAGAATCTCCACTGTAATCTCCGAGGAAGGTGGATTACAGATGGAGTGACTAGAATCACAACGTGTGATCCCTCTCAGCTAGGTTCTAGAGAGGGAGCAGGAAACAAAAAGATTTAGCTATCGTTAGATTTTCGGTTTAGAATAGTAGAGGGCCTCTCTCTGTCTTGGGTTTGTGTGTCATCAGAACTTCTGTGTTGAAATTGAGCCAAGGTTCTAATGTGCTGCATCTAGGAAGTATTTCCTTATGAAGAAGAAAATCCTTATGGAGAAATAAGTAACATCCCATAAGGTCTTGGCTCTAATAGGGTTTCTTGGTCTGCTAAACGAATGTGCCAGTTACGTTAGCCATCAGCTAGAGTTCCCTTTTAATCTGTAAAACCATGCATGGTAAAGTTCATCAGTCATTTTTACTGTCAAGGTCAGCTGAGGGTCTGGTCCACAAGTATCAGCTATAATATGGAAAGCCCTTGGCTCCTTTAGTCTTAAAAAAACTGTTGTGTTATATGCTAGGATGAGTCAGGGTCTTTCTGGCCATTCTGCTTCCTTTGAATGAAATAGGGACCGTGTTCTGACTCTCCACTGTAGAATGTACACTGGTTAGAGTTCAACCTCTGGGTCTCGACCACCTCACTGATAAAGGGGGCAGGCAATGAACTAGAATAGTGGCGCTCTTAGAAAGAGGTCCTGTTGTCCCCTGGGGCCTTGGCTGACCTTGGAAGGTAAGGCCCAAAATATTGACTATTGTTCTGTCCTTGTCTCCACATAGGCATATGCTTTCAAGTATGGTTAATAAATACCTAGAAGGTTGGTTACCTTTAGTCTGGTACATTTACCCTTGCAAAAAATGATTTTTATACTTGAAAGTAATGATAATTACATTACTTTAGTGTCTCCAACCATTCCCATACATCCTTGCTCTTGCTTTTTCAAAATCATGGCTTCTTTAAAAATATATATTTATATATATGTGTGTGTGTAAATATATATATATATATATATATATATATATATATATATATATATACATACATATCAAAGGTACACACACACACACATACACACAAATACCAATGAAGGGATAATAAAACTGTAGACAATTTTCTTGCATGAAATTTCAGGTCAATGAAATGCCTTAGGAAGGATAGTATAATGTGAAATAAACCAGACGCCAAGTGTGAAATGTCTCATGTTCTCTTTCATCTCAGGTTCGTAGCTCCAGACTTCAGATGTGAGTGTAACCTGGAGTAACCATAGAAACCAGGAAAGTAGGAGGGGACAGTGAGGTGGGGGGAGCAATGGAGAAGGAAAATAGCAGGGTGTGGGTAGTGTGAAGGGGAGAATGAGAACAATAGAATGGGATTTAATTAGAGAGGGGTAGATAGAAAGGAGGAGGAGGGAGGTAAAATAGCAGTAAGGATGTCTGAAAGGAATCATTAGATACCTAAAGTTATACAAAATACATATGAGTCTATGTATGCATGTGCATATAGAGTATAAATGAAAAATTTCCATCTGGGCTGACAGTGCTCCTTCCAAGAGCTAGGAAAGTCCCCCCAAACCAGTTGTTGGTCAGGAGAGCTCAAGGGACTCCTCAAACATTATAGGACATTGCTCTTGTTTGTGGTTGCCTCTCAGGCGGAAGGTAAGCCCTTGTTTCTGAAGGCACTATGCACTTTGGACATTGGAACAGACGCAGTGCAGTTGGATGTGGTGTGAAAGCCTTCCTCAAAGACTAGCTTTTATGATAGCAGAAGGTGCTTTGTGAGCGTCTAAAGGCGAGAAGCAACACTGAACTTTGGTACAGTATTTAGATGAAACTTGGGCAAAAATCAATCTTTAAAACAAATCTAGATGTTGTTAAGACTCAGCTGTCCTCATTACGCTGAACACACACACTTTCTTTTAAAAGCCAGTTCTAGAGTCTATGAAGAACAGAGCAATAACTTAAGAGAACACCATTGATTTTTAAAAAGGATTGCACTGTGGCCTTAGAGATTTTGATAACCTTTTTATCATTGTGCATACCATATCAAAGTCTCATCTTTTACTTTATATAACCTACTCAGAACTTTTGTGACCCTCTTAAGCTTCTGAGCTTCTTCTTTATCGTTCCCATTCTAGAAATATCTAACCATCTCACCTTAGGACAAAGTCTTACAGTGTACAAACCTTTGTCTGCTCAAGTATCCTTGGTCTTCTAACATTTGCTTCTCTTACTTACGGCTCCCTTTTACTCGTTGTCGTTCCTCACATCATGAGACATCGTGATATTAATGCATTTACTAACTTATTTCAGACTCATTATTGCGTCCAATAATGTAAGGCTGAATCCAGAACATTTGTCTATCATGTGCAAATTTGTTCATATGAGTCTTAAACCTGCTGTGCTGTGCAGAAAAGTTCTTTTCCCACCTCATAGTGCTCTAAGAGAGGGAAGATTTTATTTTGAAGAGCCACCATCTGATAGTTTAAATTTACAATGTCATGAGTTTGGTAATAAGCACCATGGCCATGGAGAATCCTGGTGACTGATGCATCTGCCTTTATAAGTATCTTAACTTGAAATGCTCCCCTGATAGACTTAAAGGTGGCCAGCTGCTTGAAACTCTGTACTCACAACCAGCATGTGCCTACAAGTGAAAGCACACTAGCTGACAAATTGACAAGTGCCCTATCTCCTACAAAATGACAATACTATTAATGACATTTTCCTCTAGAGGCCACTTTTTTATACTCCCCCAGTATAAATTTATGCAAAAGTCAAGAGTGCAGAAAAATATAAAGTATTTTATTTCATGGTCCGTGGATCAAATAAATGATGGATGGTTACCATAAGATCAAAAGGTGATGTTACAGTGTCTTCTGGTCTCTCGTTTTCCCTGATATTTATCCTCCCTCACTAGTGAGCATTAAGAGAGGTCAGCCAGAGTAACTGTACTCACTGACCTGACCCTGCAATCTGCATTGTCGCCCCTCATTGTGAACAGGAGGGAAGATGAGGAGCCGTCCGGACCAACATGACCTTTATCCCTATGATACTGATGAAGTCTTCCTATATTTTTTTTCCGGGATAACTTAAATAAATCAGTGGTAAAAAACATGGAACACATCTGAGGCAGATCAATAGATCTGAATTGTCAATTCTAGAGTTAGTTTGGTTTAGCAAGAACCACACGTCCTTTCCGTCTCTGAAAATAACCTTAGTGAGGTTAAGATTCCTGACAAGACTAGGTCAGGACCCACAAACTTCTTGGATTGGTAGAGATGGAGCTTTTCTTTTCAATGAAGGCTACCATTCTCTCTCAGATATGTCATAAATTTCCTGTCTGTAGGGATCTGGAATGACTGGGAGGGAATTAAAAGAGAAGGTTGTCTATTCTGGCTGAATTGTGTTAAAGGCACATGACTGCAAGTCCCATATAATACAGTATGTAAAGTAATGCCTCAATACCAAAAGAATTCACCAAGGGAGTGTGGCATTGCCTTCATAGTGTGTTATAGAAAATGCATTGATCTTATGACATAGCAACAGGACACTCAGAAAACATTCCATGAGAATAACTACAGCTTAATAAAAAGACATGAGTTAGGTAGTATGGATATAGCAGTAGACAGAAGTAGATATAAAGCAGGAGTGAGTGGTGTAGGTCTGAACTATTAGGGAAGCAGAAAGAAGCAAAAACTTTCATGGTCTCCACTCTTGGAGGGGATTCCAACTGGAAACACCAAAAGATGCCACCTGGATATTGTTTTGCTCTTCCTTTGGATCCTAGGTACAAGCTGCTGGGACAATGGCTCATTAAAGAACTGGGAGGGACAGGGACGTTTATTCAGCATGGATCTGTGCTGGGCTGTGTTAGAAGCAGATAGAGAAACTGAGAAGAAGAAAGGGTTTCATGGGTCACTTTGTCCCTGTCCATGGTGAGGGCATCACAGGCTGAGTATCTGTGCCCCTTTCTATGTTTGATTAGCAATCAATCAGGTCTCTCAGAAATGAAGCTGTGAAAAAGTCAACCTCAATTTAAATCTTTAGCAGCTTTGTGTGATATTTCCATTCAGTCAAAAACGATTTGGGGGCCCTGGGATCAGGCACTTAGCTGTAATCATAGTACATACAATCTAGGGCAGTTCTTAGCGCCCTTTGTTTTGATCAGGGGTCTATGTGCCCAACCCTGAAAAGCTGTTTTTTTCTTTTCCTTTCTCCACGTATAAGCAGAGAGTGGTCTGTGTCCAAGGGAATGGTGAGAGGGAGCGAAAGTGAGGGTATCTCAGTGCTCATGCAGAGAGAGGAAGCTAGACAGACATAGTGTTGTCATTTATATCTTGCTCTATGATTAGATCTCATGATTATATCTGACTAGTGCTATAGCTACAGTAGAAATGCCCAAGGGAGAGACAGGGGAAGCATTGTGGGAGTGGGGACCAGGAAGGGGGCGACAAGTGGGATGTAAAGTGAATAAGTAAAATAAATAAATAAATAAGTAAGTAAGTAAGTAAAATTTTTTTAAAAAGGAAGAAAAACACCCAAGGGGAGAAGGCATTATATGTGTACCCCATATACTGCCCTTGTTCTCAAGAAAGAGAGTCTGGGACTAGAGGAAAACACAGAGAGGTAGCTCGCTGTCTACTAGCAGGCATGCTCCCTTAGCTTCTGACAGGGCAGAGACTGCATAGGAAGTCCACAGAGTCAACGGTGACCCTGGAAGTGATTTTGAGCCCTTCTTTAACAGCAGTGACTTTGAAGCCAGAGCCCTGAGATGTGCACAGCAGCTCTGTGCCACAGAGTGTGTTTGTAGATAGGTACCGTATGATTTGTCTCATTGGCCCCGGGTCAAGGCAGATTAGATGGAAGGGCCCACTTTTAGTTAGTTAAATGAGGACCTCTGTTCTGAAGTGTCTGACTTAGTTACTTTTCTATTTCTGTGATAAAACAATATGACCAAGGCAAGCTAAGATGGAGGCATTCCATGGAGAGTTATCATCTGATAACCAAAGCCCATGCTGATGGCTGACAGGATGCCATACGCCTGATATGTCCTTAAAGGGACCTGAGAGAACACTGCAGTGCGTTTTAGCTGACCTTTAACTTGGGCACAGGTTCTTCTCTACTAGAAATACTTATCAGGCAGACATTTGGCGCACTGGCTAGCTTTTTCATCCCTGTAAGGAAATGGGTATGATGGCTAGGCTGAGCCATGAAGAACGAGAGTCTCTGGGACATCTGTAAAAGCCAGTTTACCATCCCTTAATCAGGTTGTTTCATCCAAGGAGGGGGTTAGGGCATTATGTGGACACTAGAAAGGAGTGAGCAAAACTCCAAGTTTCTAGAGACAAAATTGTCTGATTGGAGGGTCAAGATGGTTGAGGATAGTCCAACCACAGGTGTCCCATTTGGCCACATCACGGACAAACCTCCATAGCTGCCCCTTCTTCTGGTACTCTTGTTTCCAATGGGGTAATTTCTGGCAGACGTGATATTTGCCTATTTCTGTCAGCAGGTTATCTAGGAGATGAAATTATCTCTCCTATTCTTGTGTTTGTTCTTTGGGCTTTTATTTCCTCTACCTCCTTCTCCTCCTCCTCCCCCTCCTTTTTTTAAAAATATTGATTGTAGTCAATGGAGGTGATTACATCTGGCAAATTTGTCTAGAGCTAGCTGGGCAACAAATTTATCTTTAAGAAATACCCAGCCTTCTACACTATCATAACTTAGTAGGATATTCTTTTACTCTTCCCAAGAAGGCAGTAGGATCCTCCTGTACCCCTGATGCATGGTAGCTATAGCCTGATCCTCCTGTACCCCTGATGCAGGTAGCTGTAGCCTGATCCTCCTGTACCCCTGATGCAGGTAGCTATAGCCTGATCCTCCTGTACCCCTGATGCATGGTAGCTATAGCCTGATCCTCCTGTACCCCTGATGCAGGTAACTATAGCCTGATCCTCCTGTACCCCTGATGCAGGTAGCTATAGCCTGATCCTCCTGTACCCCTGATGCATGGTAGCTATAGCCTGATCCTCCTGTACCCCTGATGCAGGTAGCTATAGCCTGATCCTCCTGTACCCCTGATGCATGGTAGCCAGGAAACTATGATTGAGGGGCTTAGCCCAGCTGTCTTGAGTTTTCCACCAGGCAGACTAGGAAATGGTTCATTATCTTAGTTCTCCTAAGTCCCACGCAGGGCACTTGTAAGGAATGCCAAAGCCCCAAGAGGGACTGGAATCCACGAGTTGTCTTCAAAGATCCTTTGTTTCTAAGAGCTTTTTAGGGCCTGTTCTTCAAGTCAAAAGCCTGGCTTAAGTGCTGGAGAACCTCTACGTACTTTTCAGGGATGTTTGAAAATTTGCCCAGGTTTTTTATCTGGTTTAAATCTCACAAGGAGAAAGAGATAAGTATTTGAGTTGAGCCAAGTTCTCCTATTGCTTCAAGCAGAAGGCAGACTGATGGATTCTCATGATAAACTGGCAGCTCCCTACCCCATTCATAGAGTGTTCCTTAGTGGATAAATACTCTGTTTCCAGGGAAGAGACAAGGGTGGCTGCATAGGGGATCCATTTGACATTTGAGACTTGGATCAAGTTGGTCCCTTGGGACCTAAAAGATTTGAATGGAGGGACTTTACTCCATTTTTAATTCATCCAGCAAAATAAATTCAGTTGTTGAATGGTGTTCGAATTTAAGCTACCATTTAGAGGTCACATTTTTCAACCCCAACTTATACTGGGGCCAAGATGTATTCTGAGATAAAAGGTCACTTTTTAAAGAGTATTTGGGTCAAATTGATTCTAGTTCTTCAAAAGGGTATCTGGTGAGATAACCTAGTCACCCACATGCAGGGGGTGGGGGGAGGGAGTAGTGAGTAGTGTAGGCAGTCCTGTGCCTTTTAGGACACAGTTGCAGCTCTCCCAAGAGGCTTAGAGCCCCATGGGATATTCCAAGGAGGTTTGTGATGCCCTAGCACTGGTTTCTCTGAGTTACCCTTTGCTGGGTCCTTGGTTCCCTCCTCCTTATGCTCAAGTGCTCCTCCAGGATGTAAACTAGGTGAATTCCGAGCTAAGCTTTAGTCCCGGGAGCTCCTTCTGAAAATTTGGTCCCACTATTTTTTTTTTTTTTACTTTTCAATTTTTTAAAACAATTTTTAGTTTAATATCTTTTTATTATATTCTATCCCTCTATCAAAGCATTTCAGATCCTTTCCTACTCCCTACTCAACCAACTTTAAGTTCTCTTGCAAAAAGAAAAAAAAAAGAAACCAAAACCAAGAAAACAAAATAAAGCAATACCCTAAATGAAAACAAGCAAACAAACCAAACTGTAAGGAAATAAAAGCACACAAAACACTATGGAGTCCATTATATGTTGGTCAGCAACCCATGAACATGAGGCTCGAAGTGAAGTGGGTGATGTACTCCGTGTCATTCCATTGGAGAAAACGAATTTTTCCCCTCCCAAATGTGTATACATTTTAGTTTAGTTAACCTTTGCCCCAGGGGCTAGGGATTCATTCATTCACTCATTCATTCACACTTTCATTTTAATATAACAAAATAATATATATTGAAATAAAACAAAAATTATCACATCAGTTTAGGCAGGGCAAACCAGTAGAAGGAATAGAGCCCAAGAGAAAGCACGAGAATAAATACCCACATGCTCACATACTCAGGAATTCATGCAAACCCTGAACTGGAGCCTGAGCAGGTAGGCTCACTACAGACCGTCAGATCTCCTTGGGCTTCTCTAAACCAAATCCCAAGTCTCATTCTCAGCTCTGCAGCGTAACACCAGCTGCACTCGCCCTCCCCACCTTCCCCATGGCCAGTGAATTCCACAGAGCTACCTCTCCTTGCCCTCCCTCCGTCCTGCAACTCATTGCGTCATCTCAGACCTCCACTCCAGCAGGTACCATCGGCTCCTACTCCCAGGGAAGCAGGCAGGTTGATTGGAGGCCTTCACCTTTCCCTCTGCCTTTTCAGATCCACTGCCCCTGCTTATTTTTCCTGACCAGATTACCCAAAGATTCCTTGGTACAAGTGATGAACTTCGCTTTATAAAAAGAATATTAGAATTTGAGAATTAGAATCTTTGAGAATTTCATACACTATACTATTATTATGATCATGTTCACCTCAATTTTGTCCTCTCCATGTTTCCCATGTCCCTTTACAGTCTTCCAACTTGAAAATATCCTGTTTATTTTACCACTAAAGTATAAAATTTCTGGTAATTTGCAGTGAAAGCAAGATATGACTCTTACTAGTTGTATGAGTACCAATATATCACAGTACCCCACTTGGACTATTTATAATTTTTAATGTAAAGATTGTGTTTTCTATGAATAATACAAATTTAATTCTGAGCTCATGCTATTTGCCAACTAGTTTACTACTTTTTTTCTTTTTTTCTTAGATATTTTCTTTATTTACATTTCAGATGTTATCCCCTTTCCTGGTTCCCCTCCGAAAACTCCCATCCCCTTCCCACTCCCCCCTGCTCACCAACCTACCCACTCCCACTTCCCGGCCCTGGCATTCCCTTACACTGGGGTATATAGAACCTTCACAGGACAAAGGGCCTCTCCTCCCATTGATGGCTGATTAGGGCATCCTCTGCTACATATGCAACTAGAACCATGTGTTTTCTTTGGTTGGTGGTTTAGTCCCAGGGAGCTCTTGGGGCTATTGATATAGCTGTCTCCTGAGAGACTCTGCCACTGCCTGACAAATGTAGGAGTAGATGCTCACAACCATCCATTGGATGGAGCACAGGATCCCCAATGAAGGAGCTAGAGAAAGTACCCAAGGAGCTGAAGGGGTTTGCAGCCCCATAAGAGGAACAACAACATGGTCCCACTTTTCAGACGATGTAGAGCCAGTGCTAGAGAATGCTGGGACCTGGTGGCTTACGTCTAGTCATATGACAACTAGTGACAGCTAGTCAAATGACAGGGAAGGTGCTAGAAACAGGAGAAACCTTCATCGAGAATGTAATTCCATTCTCTCTTCAGCATCCCACAGGCGGTATGGACCACTTAATGAGCCCAGACAGTTCTCTTAGAGTCATTATGGTTTGTTCCCTTGTGAATGGTATGTAGGCCAGGAGCCATACTAAAATTTGACAATAGAAGAGATGTTCTTGGGTAAAAGATGACTCATTTTTGTAGACATGAGAATAAATATCATCAAGATCATATCCTGTAATATCTTGTTATCTTTCCAGACAACCAAGCCACCAACTGAATAATCATCTCAGGGGGTTCCTGATGTCTTTCCAGGACATGAGCAGGATAACAGCCTTCATCTGGAGAAACATATAGAGAAAGAAACAAGACAACTTCCCATGAGCTTTCATATTTGTAGTAAGCAATCATAAAGGCAGTGGTCTGAAGAAGCAAAGCTACAGGCTGGACGGGCACACATCATGCAGGAGTGAGGGTGAGCCGTTCAGCTGAGGGGTCACGTGGTAGCACTTGAGGAGAGCCTCTACTCCACTGTTCAGGACAGTCCAGAGACCAAGCTATACTAAGTATGTTGCTGGTTCTGAGTGAACGAGTTTATTAAAGATGTAGTCAGGAGCAGTGGAAGATGAGCAAGTAGCAGATAAGTAGCAAGCCAATTGTTGTCAAATCAGGAGTTTACAGAACACAGGGGGACAAGCGGGGTACCCTGACTTAGAAAGCAAAGGAAGGTTATGTCATTACATTTAAGGATTGCAGACATCCAGGAGAAATTGGCTGGGGACGTTGGAGCCATCAGCTGGTGTTCCTGATTGAGCCTCTCTGTGCGGATGAGCTTCCCACTTTCTGTTCCCACTGCCAACGATTTTTTTTAAGCATGCTCCATAAGAAAGATTTAATATGTGATGCAGTAAACCTTGTCAAAAGGCCATGATCACTAGATCCTAGTGATCTTCTTTTTCTTTTTCTTTTTTTTATATATATTTTTATTAGGTATTTTCCTCATTTACATTTCCAATGCTATCCCAAAAGTCCCCCATACCCTCCCCACTCCCCTACCCACCCACTCCCCCTTTTTGGACCTGGCATTCCCCTGTACTGGGGCATATAAAGTTTGCAAGTCCAATGGGCCTCTCTTTCCAGTGATGGCCGACTAGGCCATCTTTTGATACATATGCAGCTAGAGTCAAGAGCTCAGGGCTACTGGTTAGTTCATAATGTTGTTTCACCTATAGGGTTGCAGGTCCCTTTAGCTCCTTGGGTACTTTCTCTAGCTCCTCCATTGGGGGCCCTGTGATCCATCCAATAGCTGACTGTGAGCATCCACTTCTGCGTTTGCTAGGCCCCGGCATAGTCTCACAAGAGAGAGCTCTATCTGGGTCCTTTCAGCAAAATCTTGCTAGTGTGTGCAGTGGTGTCAGCGTTTGGAAGCTGATTATGGGATGGATCCCCGGATATGGCAGTCTCTAGATGGTCCATTCTTTCTTCACAGCTCCAAACATTGTCTCTGTAAGAAGGGGCAAAGTGTCCATACTTTTGTCTTCGTTCTTCTTGAGTTTCATGCGTTTAGCAAATTTGCCAACGATTTTTATACCATGGAATAAGCAATACATGGCGTCTTCCTCTGGCTTTCTCAACACAAGTATATGGGAGGAGATACATGGAGACAAATAACTTTAAGTTTGAATGGGTGTTTGCCTTCCATACTTCCAGAGACAATGCATGACAGTTTCCTAATCTATTGTCTCCTATACCTGCAGACAGAGGTGTGAGGGATCACAAGCTGTAGCCCTGAGGTAAAATCAGGGCTGTGGTACTAGGTGTTTGGTCTTGATTCTAGTAGCCATCTATTCTTGTGCTTCCCAAAAAATTCAGATGAGAAATAGTTGTAGATCAAGCAGCCATTGTTTTTAAATTTACCCCTAACCCCTCTCTGTGTGTGCCACAGTGCTTCGTGGAGATCAGAATGTAGGGGTCAGTTCTCTCTGTTTACCATGTGGCTTCCAGAATCCTACTAGGGTCCTCCATCTTGTCAGCAAGAACCTTTACCCTCTCACCCACCTCATCCTTTAGTGTTCTTTCTGAAGCTGATCTTTCCCTAATGAACATATGCCAAGTTTAGCATTTGTCTTAGACTTTTTAAAACTCGATTTTTAAAGACAGTGTAGCCCAGGCTGGCTTGAAAAATCATAGTAATTGTCGACTATCTCCCACGAGCTGGAATAGTAGAAATGAGCCACTGTGCCTGGCTACGGTTTTCTGTGTTTAAGCTAAATATTGACTAATATCAATAATTCCACTTGATGAACTTAGTTATAGTCATGACTTTAAAAAATAATCTCTGCCATCACTGTATCTGTGTAAGAGCGATATGCAGAGAGAAGACCTCAGTCTAACCTGTGATTAAACTGTAAGATGTCCAGGGATAGTAAAGGTCTCTTTTCCGGACATTCTCTACATAGAAAGTGGCATGTGTTAACAATGGAAGTATTCTAGGACTCCAGCAAGTTGAGACAATCAACTCATTGGCTCATGTAGAAGAAATACTGTTACTGTCTGTGTTGGACGGTTGAGGACATGGCTAACAAGCTGTACTATTGCATACTGAAGTCTGTGATGTTGCATGGCTCTTCTAATTGATAATAGGAAATATGGTCACTTTTAGATATGAGACAATGAAATATTTGAAAAAAGTTATGAACCCTAATCAGTTCTCCTGGCATTGATAAGAATGCTGTTACTATAGTGGTTTTGGTCAGTACCAATTTTTTATTTAATATTTTTTATTAGATATTTTCTTTACTTACATTTCAAATGCTATCCCTTTTTTGGCTTCCCCACTGAAAACCCCTATCCCATCCCCCTCCCCCTGCCTCTGTGAGGGTGTCCCTCCACCCACCCTCCCACTCCTGCTTCCCCATCCTGGCATTCTCATACACTGGGGCATCAAGCCTTCACAGGACCAAGGACCCAATTTTCAAAACGTATTAATCTTTGAAGTTTGTATTCAAGTGTATGTTGTATATTGACCATGTTGTTTTTTGTTTGTTTTTGTTTGTCTGTGTGCTTCTATCATCCCGACCTTTGCCCCCTTCTCCTCTCTTTGTTCTTAAGTTAGTTTTACTTCTACTTTCAGCTGTGGCTTTGTGTATCATGAAAAACCTACAACAGACAAATATGAGGAAATATATAGTATTTGTCTTTGTGAGCCTGGCTAATTCACTTAGTGTATCATTTCAATTTGCATCCATTTTTTTCTACAGATGACACATATTCTTTCTTTTTATTGATGAAAAATGGCACGTTTTAAACTTTCATTTCTAACTTTGGCCACCCATGCTGATTTGTAACAGATATTGTGAGCAATGCTGTAATAAACACTGATACAAAGCATTTCTGTGTCACACTGAACTGGCCTTTGAGTGAATACCAGGTAGTGGTATCGATGGGCCATATGGTAGATTTACTTGTTTATTTTTTGTTTTGTTTTTTTATAAACTTATCATGTGTATGTTGTTATATGAGTATGCTCAGATGTGTCAGAGCACACGTGTGGAAGTCAGAGGACAACCTGTGGGAACTGGTTCCCTTCTTCCCCCACGTGAGCCCTGGGCATAGAGCTCAGATCGTTAGGCTTGGCAGCAAGCACTTTTACTGGCAGAGCCACCCCACTGGTCCCATTTTCAGTTTTTCTTTGACAAACCTTTGTACTGCTAATCTAACCCATAGTGGTTAGAGTAGTGTACACCCTTTCAGTAGTACAGAAGATATTGCTACCTGTGGTGGTTAGAGTAGTGTACACTCCATCAGTAGTATAGAAGGTTCCCTTTTGTACACATCCTTGATAGTTTTCATTTGTTTTCTTAATGACTGCCATTCTGACTGGGCCAAGACAGAATCTGAATTAGGTTTGATTTTCATTCCCTGATGGTTAATGAAGCTGAACATTTTCTCATTGTTTATTAGCCATTTTTATTTCATCTCTTGAGAACTGCTTATTAATCTCTCTTGAGTTTTGTTGTTGTTGTTGTTCTACAGCTGTTGTAGTACAACTTTTTCCTCTGGGCATAGCATGATTACTACCTTAGAGTAGAAACGACCTCATCCAGGTAAGAATTGAGTAGAATAATACAGAGGTGACTAGGTCTATGGCTATGGTAATGAACTGTTGACACTCTAGTAGGAGGGTGGAAGAATAGGGTAGGGATGCTCATCATAGAATACATAAAGTAGGAGGTTTACTGAAAGGGAGACTCCATGATGCGCCTCTGGGAGGTGGTTATGCATGGTGAAGTGAGACACTGCACTAATGCATGTGTTTTGCTGACATTCACACTTCTATAAGTAACCGTTCCCTCACGCCCTGTGAGGAAGCCAGGTAAACTCACTTGCTCTCCAAGTTGGACTTCAGTGAGATTGTTGTTTGCCCTATTGTTGGGGTCCTGTCTAGATGAATGAACTTCTCCAACTCTGGGCTTGTGACTCTGGGCTACCGTGCCCAGTGACCGAGTCGTTTTAGCAAATGTGGGAGATTTGAGACAACTTCTTGTATCCCATTTGTCCATAATGGACTAGAGTTAGAAATCAACAAGAAAAACTATAGAATATGAGCATGGAGATGAAAGAATATGCCATCCAATGATGAGTGGCATTGCCAAATAAGATCACAAATCCCTAGGACCAAATGAAAACATAATTTATAAAACGTATGAGATCAAAATAAAGGCAGTTCTGAGAAAAAGTTTATACCTATAAATGCCTTCATTAAAAAATAGATATCCCAAATAATATGCCTTTGGATTTCAGAAAAAAGGGGTAATCCAAGCATAAAGCAGCTGATGAAAAGAAATATGAAGATGGGGAGTCATGGGTAACCGTCCACGCCCTGACTGAATTATTTTTACAGACGTTGCTTAAGCCTCTGAGAAAGATGATCTCTAGATGTCTGTTAGGACCATTCAATGCATAACGTCATCTCACTCGTATGCTTCTGCTGCTTTTTGTTATTGTTGTTGTTTTGGCATGTCTGTTGGTAAGACGGGTATTGACGTCATCCACTATTATTGTGTTAGGGTAATCTGTGACTTTATTTCTAGTACTACTTGTTATATAAATTGGGTGTCCTTTTGGTAATATATGCTCAGAATTATAATGTCTTCTTGATCAGTTCTTCTTTGATAGTGTGGCATGACTAGTTTTGGATTGAAATCTATTTTGCCAGTGATTAGCATAGAGGCATTTGTTCATTTCCTAATTCCAGTTACTTGGGACACCTCTTTTTCCATTTTTTTTTTACACTATGACAGATGGCATTTTTTTTTCTTGGTTTTTCGAGACAGGGTTTCTCTGTGTGTAGCCCTGGCTGTCCTGGAACTCACTCTGTAGACCAGGCTGGCATCGAACTCAGAAATCTGCCTGCTTCTACCTCCCAAGTCCTGTGATTAAAGGCGTGTGCCACCACTGCCTGGCAACAGCTGCCTATTTTTGATGGTAAAATGCATTTATAAGAGATAGCAAGTATTTTAAATAGGTTCTGCATTCCTGGCTCATATTTTTTATTTTACTGGCTTTATAGTTTTCTCCTCAGTGCCTTGCTTTTGTAGTTCATGCATTTCCCAAAGCCTTTTTACTTTCCGTGAGATGTACTTAAAGACAAGATTGTGACACGTACCATTACTATTCCCGACACATCGGGGTGACCTGCTTTAGTTTTGAGGAAAGCCAATGTAAGTACTTTTTCTAGGCTAGACACTGCCTTGAATCTTAACAAGTCCACTAGCTAAGAATGTTGCATCATGATGTTTTAGGCTAATATTCATTTCAGTGCAACACAAGCTTTAAAGTGTTATTTTCAGTTAATAGTTAAGACTATTTGCTTTATGCTTTCTGACATTAATCATAGTTGTAAAATTTAAAAGATCTTGATATTCTGAAACAATTTGCTTTGCATGCCACCAGTCCCTTCAGAAAGTAAGCCAAACTGAAAGTTAAAAAGCAAAGCCAAACCAAAGGAACAGTGTTACATTGATGACGTTAGACATTTGTGTGATGTCCACAGTATTTAATTCCTGATAGAGTTTTGATATCTGCATGCTGCAATATAGATTTCAAAACTTTCTATCTTTTAAAAACATTTCATTAACAGCCATATTGTTTTGTGTATTTGATTTTAAGAGAAATGTCTCTTGAGAATTACTCTTTTTACTTCTTACTAGAATAGAGGGGCGGGGGTTCTTGTATGAGTGTCTGAGCTGGGCACACTTTCCTCCCCTCTTCCTTTCCTTGTCACTCACCTCATTTCATTTCGGGATTATAATCATCACATTTCTCCCTCTTCCCTTCCCTTCCTCCAAGGCCTCCAATTAATCCTCCTTCCTCTCTATCAAACCCATGGATCTTATTTCATTCATCATTATTGCATTCATATATGTATATGTGTATACACATACATTCTTAAATATTACCTGCTCAGGCTGTATAGTGATATCTACATGTATGTTTTCAATGCTGATCATTTGACACTGGCCAACCAGTTGTGCTCGTCTCCTAGTATGACCATTTCTAACCCGCTGGTATCCTCAGTTGCCTCTAGTTCTTTGTATATGGCTGAGGCCTCCTGAGATTTTTTCAATCCATTTTGGCGGGTACATTGCCTCTGTCTTCTTCAGCTAATGTTTAGGCAATTGTTTTAGAGAGACTGTGGCTGTAGCTTCTGACATTACTGGGAGAGGCGTTTTACAGCAGACTCTCTTATCTTCTGGCTTTTCCAGTCTTTCTGCCAACTCTTAGCAGTGTTGCCCGAGGCTTAGGTGCAGGGGTGTTTTGCAGATGTACCCATTGGGACTGGGCTCCACTGCTCTGCACTTTGATTGCTGGTGGCTTTCTGTGGTGATTTTTGTTGAAAAACAGGTTTGCTTGATAAGGTGTGAGGATTACACTTATCGGTGGGCACAAGGGCAAATATTAAGATTGTTACTAGTCTTTACGCTCATTTAGTAGAGTAGCGATTGCAGATTCTCTTCCAGTAACGATACTTTACTAGCAAGTTAGCTATGTTTCTTGCATCAGGCATGGAATCTCTTTTGTTGAGAGAATACAGTCTAATTAGAAAGCTCTAGGTTCTTGCCAAGATGTGTGTGGTGCTGACGCACTCATAGTGCCATGCTGGCCGTTGATGTGGTTTCTAGGCATCATTGTTGAGTAGGACTTCTGCTTGCTTCAGTTCTCTGAAGGCTCGCATGTTTTCTTCTGGTGCCCTGAAAGCTAGGTAGAAGGCATTCAGGTCAGTTCCAGGTCATGGGTCTCTGAGCCCTACTTCAGAACCACGTAGTGTCTTCAGCAAATACACTTACTTTCCACCTCTGAGGGGCAACCAAGGACAGCAGCCATAGACTGTGAGTTTTGGAATCTCTTGGATAGTACTGGCCAACAACTCAAAAAAAGGTCTCTCATGCCTGGTACTGGGGCTTTTGTTAGGTGGTTCTTTGGCTCTTGGTGGATAGTATTGTCATCCCAGATAAGAAAAAAATCATTAAAAGTTTCTTTGTATATTTATTCAAAGAATTACATGTGTTACAATGGTTTTCTTTCTTCTTCTTTTTTAAAAAAGATAATTAATAGTACAATTTCTTATTCCTTCTTTAGATTTCTTGTTGTTTTATCTCCCCTTCTCCTTCTGTATTTTCTTCCCCATCCCCCTCTTCTCATTTCTCCTATCGATAACTTGTACCCCTCTATTCCCCTTCTGTGTTTGCCTGCTGTGTGTCCCTAAAGACCCCATCTTTCTCATTTTCTCACTCAGATTGCTTCTACCCTGGTACTTTCCTCTCCGTTGTTCTCCAGCTCCCCCAGTTAGTTCCCCTGTCCTGCCAGTGGTCCTGTTTCACTCATCTGGTTTCTGTAGTTACTCCAGGCTCTGTACTCCCATCAGAAAATTTTGTTCTCTCCAATAGAGAGAACATGTGACTTTGTTTTTCTGGGTCATTTCATTTAATATGATCTCTTCCCTTCCCATTCATTTACCTGTAAAGTTCATGATTTCATTTTTTTTTTTTACAGCTGAATAGTATCCCACAGTGTATATGTACCACATTTTAATTACCCACTTGCTGCTTATAGGATGTTTAGGTTGTTTCCATGTCCTCGCTATTGTGAACAGAGCAGCAGTGAACATGGCTGAGCAAGTGTCTAGGGAGTGGGATGTGGAACCCTTTTGTCATATGCCCCAGAATGGTGTACCTGGATCACATGGTAGATTTACTTTTAGCTTTCTGAGAAAACTCTATATGAATTTCCATAGGGACTGTACCAGGTTGCTTTACCACCAACAGTCAACAAGGGCTCCCTTTCCCAAACATCCATCAGTATTTGTTGTCTGTTATTTTGTTGATTTTAACATTCTGACGAGGATGAAATAAATTTTCAACGTTCTAATGTGTATTTTCCTAGTTGCTAGCAAAGATAAATATTTTTTATGTATTTCTTCTTTTTTTTTTTCTTCTTTTGAGTGGGTTGTGGGACCTGGTCCAGTTAGTTCAACAATGACTGTTTACCAGTGGAAAGTCCAAGAACCCAGTATTTGTTCAGGCTGTGAACCTGGACATCTCAGCTGATCTTCACTATGTGATAGAATCCTGAAGACAGGCTCTAATGACAGTGAAGGAAGAGCAAACAGGCAGAGAGAGAGAGTGAGAGTGAAAGCAAGAGGAGAGTAAGCGAGCAAGAGAATCCCTTTTCTATGTTCTTTTTTTAAATTTAGTTTTATTTGTAATTCAATTTTTACACTCCATATTCCATTCCCTGCCCCTCCCCATCCATCCTCCAACTGCTCCCCATCCCACACCTCCTCCCCACCCCACCCCTTCTCCACATGGATGCCCCCACCCCCTACCCCACCTGACCTCTAAACTCCCTGGGGCCTCCAGTCTCTTGAGGGTTAGGTGTATCATCTCTGAATGAACACAGATCTGGAAGTCCTCTACTGTATGTGTGTCGGGGACCTCATATTAGCTGGAGTATGCTGTCTGTTTGGTGGTCCAATGTTTGAGAGATCTCGGGGGTCCAGATTAATTAAGACTGATGGTCCTCCTACAGAACTGCCCTTCTCAGCTTCTTTCAGCCTTCTCTAATTCAACAAGAGGGGTCAGCTGCTTCTGTCCATTGGTTGGGTGCAAATAACTGCATCTGACTCTTTCAGCTGCTTGTTGGGTCTTTCAGGGGACAGTCATGATAGATCCCTTTTTGTGAGCATTCCATAGCCTCAGTAATAGTGTCGGACCTTGGGACCTCCCCTTGAGCTGGATCCTACTTTGGGCCTGTCATTGGACTTTCTTTTCTTCAGGCCCCTCTTCATTTCCATCTTTCAGACAGAAACAATTATGGGTCAGAGATGTGACTGTGGGATGGCAACCCCGTCCCTCATTTGATAGCCTGTCTTCCTGCTGGAGGTGGGCTTTATAAGTTCCCTCTCCCTGCTGTTGGGCATTTCGTCAAAGATAACCTCCCTATGAGTTCTGGGAGTCTCTCACCTCCCAGGTCTCTGGTGCATTCTGGGGGATCCCCCCCACAACCTCCTATTTCCTGAGGTTGCCTGTTTCCATTCTTTATGTTGGCCCTCAGGGCATCAGTCCTTTTCCCTCACCCAATACCAGATCAGGTTTCCCTCTACCCCCCACTCTCCCCCCACCCTGTCCACTTTCCCTCCCAAGTCTCTCTCTCCCTCCCTCCCTCCCTCCCTCCCTCCCTCCCTCCCTCCCTCCCTCCCTCCCTCCCTCCCTCCTCACTTGTGATTGCTTTCTTCTGTCTCCCAAGTGGGACTGAGGCATCCTCACTTGGGCACTTCAGCTTGTTGAGCCTTTTGAATTCTGTGGGACTGTATCTTGTGTATTTTGTATGTTTTTTTTTTTTTTGGTTAATATCCACTTATTAGTGAGTACATACCATGCATGTCCTTTTGGGTTTGAGTTACCTCACTCAAGATGATATTTTCTAGTTCCATCCATTTGCCTGCAAAAGTCAGGATGTCCTCATTCTCATTCTTAATATCTGAGTAGTATTCCATTGTGTAAATGAACCACATTTTCTGTATCCATTCTTCTGTTGTGGGACATCTAGGTTGTTTCCAGCTTCTGGCTATCACAAATAAGGTTGCTATGAACATAGTGGAACATGTGCCCCTGTGCCATGGTGGGGCATCTTTTGGGTATATTCCCAAGAGTGATATAGCTGGGTCTTCAGGTAGATCTATTTCCAATTTTTGAGGAAACTCCAGATGGATTTCCAGCCACCAGAAAGTGTGACCCAGATCAAAGTTGGATCTTCTGACCTCAAAAGATTGGGATTGAAAGTGGGTCTTCCTACTTCAAATGATTTAATTAAGGAAAATAAAGTCCCCTCATAGGTATTCCTAGCCTCTTGAGTTTTACTGAATTTCATATGTAGTGAACTTGACAATCAAGAATGGCCATCACAAGTTCACCCCTTGTCAACTTGACACAAACCATATATCCATATTTTGTGATTGATTTTACATGAAAATAATAACCAGGTCATAATAATATAAAACATGATACAAATATCCCATATAGAATTGCAAATGTATTATATATTTAACCAGGTCATAATTTTGTCTAACATGTACAATTGCAAACACATTATAAATTTAGAATGTGTGGCAATGTTTCTTAGACATTCTTTTAGTATCTCAAACTTAATTATGATAACCACTTGTATTCTTTTAATTGATATTACACTTCATGATAAAGAAATTGAGGAAGAAAACACAAATATCTATACAAATGCTTTCTTATATGACAGGAATATTCTTGTCAGTTATAACTCATTTCTATAACTAATCACATAGCTTTAGCTGGTATGTATAACTACATTCCTCCACTACCCATTCTGTATTTCTATCACCCTTGGCAAGTACTTCATTTCTGATGGGTCTGTGCCATTTGTCATCTTGCCTGGATTAGGTTGTTGTAGTTTTTCATTAATCACAAGACATGATAGCACCAAGAAATGCTCTAAAGTATGTCCTGTATTCCAGACATAATCTTTCTCTTCTTCATTGGGAAGAAGTGGTCCAACTTCCCCATGGTAATCTGGATCAATTACTCCTCCTAACACTATTATTCCCTTCTTAGCCTTTGGTGTAAGGACACCAGAAACTCAAAGTGGCCAGGGGGAAGTCTGAGCTTCCAGTTCAATGGAATATTTGTTGTGTTTCTTGGCAGGGGCATACCTCTTTCTGGAATCAAAATTTCTAGTCCAGCAAAACTTAAGGTCACAGGAACAGGAAGGAGGAATTTTCCTAGTGAATCACTAGGTGGAATAATGAATGGAAATATTCCCTTTTCCACCCCTTGATTCTTGGACCCATGGATCCTGCTATGGAAAAAAATTGTACCCTCTATTGGACACTGATTCAAAGCAAATGCATGGTCTGGAGATCTCTGCTCCAAGCTATCTATCCTGTTGCTGCCTAATTGGCACTGTAACTGTGCCTTCAAAAGGCCATTCCATCTATCAGGCCATCTTCTTCAAGATGGTGGTGGGGAATATGGTAATAGAGGTAAGGGGAACTTACTTCTCTGGCCATGAAGTAAGTTCCTTAGGTAGAAGCTGTCTTAGTTAGGGTTTCTGTTGTTGTGAAGAGGCATTTTGACCATGGAAACTCTTGTAAAGGAAAGCATTTAATTGGAACTGGTTTACAGTTTATGAGGTTTAGTCTTTATTGTCATGGCAGGAAGCATGGTGGCATGCAGACAGGCATGGTGCTGGAGATGTAGCTGAGAGTTCTACATCTGGGTCTGTAGGTAGCAGGAAGTGACTGCTGCACTGGGCATGGCTTGAACATCTGAGATCTCAAGTCCATCATCTGTAACCACTTCCTTAAACAAGGCCACACCTACTCCAACAAGGCCACACCTCCTAATAATGCCATTTCCCATTGGCCTATTGGGGGCCATTTTCTTTCAAACCGCTATAGAAGTAATACTGTGTGGAATACCATGACACTGGTAAGACATTCTATAAGTCCACAGATGGTAGTTTTGATAGAAGCATTAGATGAAGGAAAGGCAATTCGGTGACCAGAATAAGTATCTACTCCAGTAAGTACATGATATTGTGCTTCCCATGGATGAAGTGGTCCAATGGAGTGAACCTGCCACCAGGTCACTGGCTGGTCAACTCAGGGAATGGTGTGATATGTCTGGCTTCGTTTTGATCTCTGATCTTGCCAGATCTGTCACTTAGCAGCAGCTGTAGCCTGGTCTGCCTTAGAGAATAGCAGTTCATATTGTCAAGCCCTTGTATGACCTCCATCTTTGCCACCATGACCTCTTTGTTCATCGACACCTTGAACAATGACAAGGGATGGCCGAGGAAAGAGGCTGACTGTTTATAGACTGGGTCATTCTTCTACTTAACTATTGAACTTCTCTGTTGCTGAAGTCACTTTTGATGAACATTCATATGAGTCACAGTATCTTCACATCCTTCACCCAACTCCAGAGATCTATCCACAGAATTCTTTCCCAGATGTCTTTTTTAGCAGTTTTCTAGTTATACTCTGTCCAAGTCCTGACAATTGAGCTAATCTATTGGCTACAGCTCATGAATCAGCAAACAATTTACATCTGGCCATTTTTCTTTCAAACAAAATGTAAGACCATATATACTGCCCAAAGTTCTACCCACCGCGAAGATGGGACGATTTTCTTTGCCAGTGTCTTTCAGGGTTATCCCAGAGCAGGGTTTTTATGCTGTAGCTGTCCATTTCGGGGTGGTGCCTGCATAATGTACAGAACCATCAGTAGATCAGGCCCTAGTCTTGTCTTCCCCAGTCGTGAAGGCTATCCCTTGAGGCTAGAGATGCAAGCTTGGGAACAGAGGACAGTAAAGCAGGGATAGAAACCATAGGCATTTGAGCAACTTCATGTAACTTGCTTGTGCCTTCAGGATCTGCTAAGGCAGGATCACATATATATTACTTCTGTTTGATAATGGATTGCTACTGCGTACATCCTATTTTGTGGCTTGGTGGGTCAGATAATACCCAGCTCACTATAGGCAGCTCAGGTTGAATATTAGTTTGGTGGCCCATTGTCAAATGGTTAGTTTCAACTAAGGCCCAAAAGCTGACAGAGGGTTGTCTTTTAAAGTGACAATATTTGTCTACGTATGATTGTAGAGCCTTGCTCCAAACCCCAAAAGCTCTCTTCTGTGCTTCACCTCTAGGGACTTGGCAATGGCTCCAAATGGCATTCCTGTCTGCTGCTACCACTTCACATATTATTAGGCCTGCTAGATCATATGATCATGTGGTAGAGCAGCCTGCACAGAAGCCTGGGACTGTTCAAACTCCACTCAAAGCTAGCAGCTTTCTGAGTCACTTGGTATATGGACCAGAGTAACACACCCAAGTGAAGAATATGCTGTCTTCAGAATTCAAATAGTCCTACTAAATGTATTTCTTTCTTGGTGGTAGGAGGATCCAGATACAATGACTTATCACTTAGTTTAGAAGGAACATCTCTGTATGTCCCATACCACTGGATTCCTAAGAATTTTACAGAAGTGGAGGGACCTTGAAATTTGGTTGGGTTTGTTTCTCATCTCTGAAGTGCACATGTGTTACTGACAAGTCCCAGGTGATTGATACCTTCCATTCACTTGGTCTAATCAGCAAAATCTTGCCAGTCTAATAATCTTGTCAATCTAGTGGACCAATGGGAAATTTTGTGGAAGAGACAGACTATCAAGATATCTTCAAACTAACTCATGATGTGGGGGAAGGGAGGCTGTAGGGTCATTAGATCCTTGATGAAAAACTGTGAAGGTATGTGACTGGCCTTGCCAACTGAGAAATTGCTTCTGGTGGCCTTTATGGACAATTACCAAAAAAGGTATTTGTTAGATCAATATAGGCTGCATTCCACATACTAGAAGATATGTTGATCTGCTCAAGTAAGGATGCCACAACTGATATAACATCTGCAATGGGAGTAAGGGTTAGATCATTTTTGCTAGGCAACTGTCACCCTCCATGATCCATCCATCAGTCTTCTGCACTGGCCAGATAGGAGAGTAGGGGGATGCACCAACCCTGCATTTTTCAAGTCCTTGATGGTTGCAATAATTTCTACAGTTCTTCCTGAGATGTGATTTTGTCTTTGACTCATCATTTTCCTTGACAGAGGAAGATTCAATGACTCCCATTTGGCTTTTTCCAACCATAATAGCCCTCACTTCATAGGTCAGGGAAACAGTGTGAGAATTCTGCCACCATCTAACTTCTATCTCAATTGTACATTCTGGACCTGGAGAAATAGCTAAAGAATTAGTTTGGCAACCCCTGGACCCACTGTGAGTTGATCATCCAAAACTCTATCACCTGACCTTGTTAAGCTCCTACTTTAACTAGAGGGCCACAATGCTTCTTGGGGTCTTCCAGGATTGTCAGTTCTGAACCAATAGACTCTGAAAGTCTGACTTTTTTCCTTTCTACCAGTATACAGTTATCTTTGTAAAAGGTGTCAGGTGCTTCTAGGGAAGGACAGAGAAAGACTAACAATAAAAAATCTTAAATATTTTATCAAGGTCCTGTCTCAGTGGAACCTGGCCATCCCTTCATTCAAGGGCTTTTGGATCTTCAAGTTGGCTCAAGTCTGGAAATTGGTTCATAGAACAAGATTTCCTTTTGTCACAATCTAGTGGAGTCTCTATTTTGTTTGCGAAATTTTCTGCTTTTATATATCAAAGAGAAATGCAGTAGAATCTTTATATATTTCATATGTCAAAATACCAAGATTGATTAGCTAGTACCAAAGGTCCATATGTCTTGCGCGTGCCCGACTGGCCAGCAAGAATGACGCTGCAACAGGATCCTTCTGCACACGTTTATTGGGAGAGCTTGATTGCAGAGGCGAAGAGACCCTAAGCCCAGAACTGGTGCTGCTTATATAGGCCTAGGAGAGGCGTTCTCTCTCATCTGATTGGGTAACTTGTCTCTCATCTGATTAGTTAACTTGTCTCTCATCTGATTGGTTAACTTTGGTTAATTCTCAAAACCTCATCTTGGCAAAAGAACCTTTACTGCCTATGCATGTGTGGTGGCCAGCAGTAGCCAACTGCCACTCTGCAACTGCCACTCTGTAACTGCCACTCTGCAACGGCTTCCCACACATATGGATCATGACACCTTAAAGTTCACTTTGTCTATGCTTCCATTACAGATCAGGCCATTATGGACATTGCTTTTCCTATGTTGCCTACTATAGCTATAATCACCTTACCTTTGGTGATTCAGTGCTGTCACTTGGCCCCTGCTACCTCAGAGCCCAATTAAAACAACTGCACTGAATCCATTGAAGTGAGCAGCAGTGTCTCCAACCCTAAGATCTGGCACACAGAAGGGTGTGACAATAAAGCTTTTCAAATGTTCTTGCACCTTCTGCTTGAATGAACTAGCAAATTCATTAAGATCTTTAGTAGTGTAGTACACCTCTTCATGGACTACCCTCTCTATCTCCCCTTTAGGAGCCTGCTGAGCCTGCCTAGCCTGTATTTTGGTTATAGGTATAAAGGAAGCAAGTGGTGAACTCTGATGGATTCCAGAATTGTCTTGCCTGGCATTTTCTTCAGGGAAAGCCACTTCTGGTTTATTAAACGATGAAGGATTATTTCCCCTAGTCAAAGACAGAAAAGGCAATATTTCAAGGAGTGGGCTTCGGTGTACATCTTTCTGCTAAGGATGGAGAGACCAATGCTTTAAGTGAGAGAAACTTTTGAGAATCTCTAGGTTCACAGTTGTGTCTCAAGTCTTTCCACCCCCATCCCAAGCTACACGTTCCTAGGCTTTAACAATTAATACCCTTACTTTCTCTGACACCCTCCAAGTCTGGGACCTGAAATTTTTAACCCCTATGCTGATGGTATGGGAGGTCTTGGACCTGAGGGATGTGATTGAATCATATGAGCAGAGCTTTCATTGTTATGATTCCTGTCTGTACAAAAGCCAGCCCATCCCTTCGCTATGTGAATAAATAGTGTATTCATCTGTGAAGCAGAAAATGGGCATCTGTTAGGTGTTCTCTGGGCATTTTTAACTGTAGTCGGTACAGCTGTCAGAACTGAGAGGAATTTCTGATGTTTTAATTTAGGCAGAAAAGTATATTATCTTTCCTATTCATCAAAAGTTCATGGCTGACACAGCTCTGTAACTAAAGCCAAATTGTGAAGAGAGAAGTGTAACACATTTATTTTACTCAATTTCATTGGACTCAGTAATCTTCAGTCCTGAAGACACCAAACCCAGAGAAAACCATTTGTTCATATGCTTAGGTTTGATGAAGAATTGGCACACATGAAGAAGACTGACTGGACACAAAAGTGTGCCTTGATATAAACAGAGGCTAGAAACCCATAAGGCCTGTTATTTTATATTCTTCTTGGACTCTCTATGTAGCATTCTTTCCTGTCAGGTATGAGACAAGACTTCTTGAATTGAATTTAAATTGAATGTGGACTGCACAATCTATATGAAAGGAAAGGGATCAGAATATTCCTTTGATGGCATGCTCTTATACAAGAATCTGTTATATTTCTAGACATATGGCCGACCATATAGAAGCAGGGTCTAGTTTCTGTGACCTGTGATGAGGAGAATAATTGCAGTCTCTGATCTGCTGTGTAGAGATGGCAGAAATAGGCAATCAGGAGAAGGTCTGAGGGGGACTTTGCTTTCGAGTATCCATTTTCTTCAAAGTACTTATCATTTCAAAGCAGCATAATTTGGGGTATAGTTCTCTGTGCCCCAATATCTTCTACACAGTTGTGGTATTTTCATAGCAACCCAAACTGACTTAGAGTAGGGCATTTCCTTCTTTCCCTCTGCCTTTCACAGTGCTGAGGACCAAAGGCAGGGCCGTGTGAGTGTAGACAGGTGTTTTACCAGTGAGCTAAAGTTGTGTTCAATGCCATGTTCCCATCATGGTGCTCAGAGTATTTTAGAACAATTCTGTAGGACAAAGTGACCCCAAACTCATGGTCTTCCTGCCTCAGTGCCCCAGATACTGGGATTACAGGTGTGTGCCACAGTACTCAGTGCTGAGATAACTGGTATATTAATACACTTGGAGTTGCTCTGGCAATACACCCCAGAGTTTCTTCGAGCCTGAAATAACTTATGTCCTTTATCCTGGTGATGTCCCAAGTGATGCTGCCAGGATGTTGAAGCATTAAAGAAATGCTGAGTAAGTGGAGCTGTTGACCAGGAGTGTTATTATCAGATGAGAGTGGTTCAGTAAACACCGTTTCTAATGCATTTCTTTTTTATAAATCTCAGATTTATTTTGTCTTTTATTAATTATTGTAATAGTTTTTATTTCATTTTGGACTTCCTAAGAAATTTATGTGAAATAGTACATGCTGAGATTTTAAAAAAACATTTTCATATTTTTGGAAAATATTACATTGATAAATAATTTTAGAATTTAATTTTAGATTTTCAATTGAAATGGCAATCATCTTAGAAATGGTCTTTTCTTTAATAACTGTGTGTTTTATCCTGCTTATGTTTTTAGGAGCAGAGTTCTGATAAAGCAAGAAAGAAGAAAGCAGAAGGTAAGGGCATTATAATCTGAGTGATGTTAGCTCTATAATAGTAAACTTAATACTAAACTTCTGAGTCACTCTTTATTACTAATAAATTCTCCTCATGGCCAGGTATAATGGCACTCTTTTGTATTTGTTGCCATGCACAGTAAGACTGATGTTTGTTTGTTCAAGCCCAGCCTGGGCTACATAGTGAGTTCTAGTCTTCCAGACCTCCACAGCAAGACTCTGTCTCAAAAAGGGATTAACTCAAATAAGATGGAAGATAACTTCATTTTTCCTTCTTATTCCTTGTACATGGCTTATTTAACACCATACATTGCTCAAGCAGACACTTACAATGATCATTATTGACTGTTGCAGTCTTTGTAGCTGTAAGACTCATCTCAGATCTAGCTGCTTCTCACTGCCCTCAATTTTAGCCCTGTAATTCAAGCCGTAGGCTATTGTGTAGAGTCTTGTGTCCCACATCTGGCTTATTTAGTCACTTTTTAATATATTCATAATATGAGCCAGGAGAGGAGTGAGTTTCCTGTGAGATTGTCTCTCCTAGTAATATCCAAACCTATACCTATAAAGCCTCCCTAACGTGATTGCCTACACATGAGCTGAACGAGAATAACAACAGTGGATGGAGAAAGCCCAGGAGACCCCAACCCTGCAAAAGAACTACAAGCAGCTAAGGAATTCTGAGAGGGAAAACATAGTCTTCCTCAGGGAAGAGTAGACCAATTGGCTATCCAATGCAAATGGTCATCCTTGAAGATATGAACATGAGTGACACTGTAGAGACTGAAAAGGCTGTATTTAAGAATATAACTGTGTATTCCTATATGCATGTAACATAATTTTAAAAGAGGTCATGCATGAATATGAAAGCAAGCCAAGGGAAAGGGAAAGATGGTGTAATTTATTATCTCAGAGAGAGAGAGAGAAGCCACTGATTTTATTAAACCTTACAACCAAGAGTATATATCTTGAAAAGGAACTTAGAAACTTTGTAGTTTGAGAATATACATAAATAATTAGGTCATTGCTATTAATAAAATGAGAGAGAATGGATGAGAGAGACACAGAGACACAGAAACACACACACACAGAAAACGTATGCAAAGGGAACCCCAAAATTTTCACTAGTGCATTGGTAGTATGATCTTTAAACAAATTGTGGCCTGTGAAAGATACAAGTGTGTTAGCAGAGGTACTGAGTCAGCTGCATGCAGGTAGTGTGGGTCACTCTCTGTAGCCCTGAGGAAAACAAGCATCTTACAGAGTAATGTACTGAGATTCCAATACAGCAAATTCTAAAATATAGAGAGGGTAAGAAGGAGGAAACACACAGCATCAGTGTGCTGAGAGAGAGAGAGAGAAGAGAGAGAGAGAGAGAGAGAGAGAGAGAGAGAGAGAGAGAGAGAGAGAGAGAGAGAGAGACTGATTGATTAACAGTGAAAGCATGAAGAGTTGCCCCCTGTGGATTTTTCTTTCTTCTACGGTAGCTCTTGAGTCTTAAAGCCACCCTCACCTGTTCTTTCCCCAGCTTGCTGTCATGTACAGTCTTGCTTCTGCCAACTATTCTCAGTCAGACTCAACTTTAACATGTCATCATCTTCTATACAGCTGGCCAATCTTCTCAGCTTGAAACTACTCCCATGTTTTCCTGACACATTCTGTAGGCTTTTACCTCTCTATTCATTTTAATGCCCATGTGCAAGTTGAAATTTGGTTTGTTTCCCGAAAGATTTCTGTTTCTCTTTAGATGGTTTTCTAATGGACTCTACCAAGCCAGACTTCATCAGAAAAACCGAGCCTAATCTTTTCAGATGACGTAGTCACACACTTTGACCTTTCAGTGGCCAGAGATTAGGATGCAGCCTGTCAGCTAAAGGACGAAGAGCACACCTGCTACTCAGTATTCCTGGAAATGGGGGCTCGCGTTCTTTTTAGTCTGTTCCGAGACTGATGCATCCATGTGTTTTAGAAATAGTCGCCAAGACTTCTCTTGTTCTCCTGCTCTCCCCTTGCCCACCCTTCACCCCCTAGTTTATGTATCATCTCCTGTCATACCAGCTTGTGTTGTCTGCCTCACTGGCTCATGGCCTCTGTTTCTTTAATCATTACTGATATTGTATGTGTACCTGTATTCCTAAGTATGTAGGTTATTTCAGAGCTGACTAACTTGGTTTATAGCTATACTATTCATGGTAGCTCAGAATGGGACCAGCCTACATGTATATCAAGCATCAGAAGAATGAATAAGAAATCTGATACATATTTATTTAGCTATAAAAGGAAATGAAATCACAAAATTTGCAGGGAAATGGGTAGAACTGAAAATCATCAAATGAAATAAGGCAAAGCAGGAAAGGCAAACCCTTGTTTTCCTTCATGTATGGAACATAGACTTAACAGTATAAATACATGGGACAAAATTACATTTTATATATATATATATATATATATATATATATATATGTGTGTGTGTGTGTGTGTGTGTGTGTGTATGTATATATGTGTATATGTGTATATATATGTATATATGTGTATATGTGTATATATATGTATATATGTGTATATATATGTATATATGTGTATATGTGTATATATATGTATATGTGTATATATGTATATATGTGTATATATGTGTGTATATGTATATATTATATATGTATATATATAAAATGTACAGGTCTTGAAATAGAAAGGAGATCAGTAGAAGTGGGGAGCTACCTTTAGGATGTAGGGAAAGGAGGGTGAAGAAATCAGAAGGGAGACTCCCTAGGGGTTGGAAGCAGTCAGTCAGAGTGGGGAGTACAAGGGGAGTGGGGTGTGGGGAGGGGGTGAAGGGAACAGTTAAAGAGCAAATGAATGCAACAGTGAAACCCATTACTTTGATAAATTAAAATATTAACTTAAAAGTTTTACAGAGGGCTGGAGATATAGTTTAGTGTTTCAGAGCACAAACTGCCCTAAGAGAGGACCTGAGCACCCACAGAGGGTCTGGGCACCCACATCAGATAGTTCACAACAGCCTGTACCTCCAGCTGCAGTAGATTCCCCAAAGGCGCTGTGCACTCCACAGGCACACTCACTCACAAATGCACTTACAAATAAAACAAATCCTTTTTACAAACAAAAATGTCTTTGGATTTAGTCAATTAAAGATGTAACTAAAATATGAAGAATAATTATAGTTCAGACCCAGGAAGAAAGTATAAACTGGACAAATAATGCTACGTATGTGTAAGTCTGGTTCATATAAAACATTAAGCAATAGGGGTGCAGTGAGTTAAGTCTGTATTAGTTGCAGGTTAGTTCTCACATGGCTTTTGCTTTCCTCTTGGTTGGTTGTACAATTTTATTTATTTTTACATGTGTGTGTGTGTTTGTATGTGCACATGTGACCATGCATACATGTGTGAGGATGCATATGTACCACAGCATGCCTGTGGAGGGCAAAGGAAAACTTTCAGGACGAGAATATCTTCTTCTATCAAGGGTACAGGGGCTCGGACTTAGGCCATCAGGCTTGTGCCACTGTGCGCTGTCACTGTCCCCTCTTGAATTTTCAATGGCACTTTGTTATGTCTTTGAGGGTTTTGTTGGTGGTGGTGGTTTTGTTGTTGTCTTTTAAATAAAGTGCAGTATGTTGTCATAGAAAAACTTTTTTGCCTGCCAGACTGAAAGTCTTTCGGCAAGCTACAAGCTGTCATATAATTGATTTCACTTTCCATGTAAATGTGAATCTTGTGTCACAGTGAAAATATGCAGCTGGGCGGTGGTGGCGCACGCCTTTAATCCCAGCACTCGGGAGGCAGAGGCAGGCGGATTTCTGAGTTCGAGGCCAGCCTGGTCTACAGAGTGAGTTCCAGGACAGCCAGGGCTACACAGAGAAACCCTGTCTCGGAAAAACAAAACAAAACAAACAAAACAAAACAAACAAACCAAACCAAACCAAACCAAACCAAACCAAACCAAACCAAACCAAACAAACCAAACAAACCAAACCAAACAAACCAAACAAACCAAAACATGCATTCAGTGGCTTGATAGCCTCTATGCATTTATGGTTTATGATTTGCATTGAATTGTATGGTTGTGAAATTGATATTTTTAATTCTTAATTATTCCAGGAATACTTTGAAAGGAATAAGTTGAAATCAAAACTGAAATTACTGGGTGTTGTTTCACCTGTCAAGAAGCCCTCTGTCAGTTTAGATCTCCTTAACCTGTATGTGGTAAATCAGATCTCGTCCATGAAGGAAAATTCTGGTAAGCCTTTCAAAAGCATTTGTTTTGATCTTGATGTGGTAACTCATAATGTCTAGCCATGTAATTGGGTAGAAATTCCAGAACTCAAAGTATAAGCTTAGCCAGTATTTGAATTAAGATCTTTTGTTGTTTTATCTATTTATTTATATTTATTTTATTCTTAGGCCATGTGTGTGTTTGTGTGTGCGCGAGTATGTACACACATTATGTAAGATTAACTTGTTTGATATCATTAATTTATCAAAGAGTTATTTTAGCTATGATATTATTTCTAGGCAAATAGTCACCAAAGTTTAGCTTTAACAAAGACAATAATAATCTGGGCAGTGGTGGCGCATGCCTTTAATCCCAGCACTTGGGAGGCAAGGTAGGTGGATTTCTTGTGTTTGAGGCCAGCCTGGTCTACAAAGTGAGTTCCAGGACAGCCAGGGCTATACAGAGAAACCCTGTCTCGAAAAGACCAAAAAAACCAAACCAAAGACAATAATAAACGTGTTATTATCTCTTACTACTTGGGAAATTTGTACAGAAGGAATAATTAAAAGATTTTTGTCTTAGTGACTTTTCCTGTCTTGCTGTCTTATACACTTCTGAGGCATTAGCTTTCAAAATAAAGCTTTTTTGTCACACAGTTTGACTTTTCAACTAAAACAAATAATTTTGCTCTTTTAGAGGAACTTCAGCTTATTTTACAAGGTACTAACAAGTGTAAGACTAAGAACTTAAAAAAAACAAAACAGCTTGGGCCCAGGGCAGTGGCTCAGGGATGAAGCACAGCGGCTGCTAGTTCCCAGGACCACAGGCTAGCTCACCAGCGCTGACTCCACTTCCAGGGTCTCTAACAGCCTCTTCTGCACTCTGCAGGCTCCAGGCATGAACACAGTATACATGCATGTGTGCAGGAAGACATTCACACACCAAATTAAAATGAATCTTTTCAAAAGGCAATTTTTCAAGGAAAGGTTAAAGTTGATAAGTACATTAGTATCTTCCTGTTTACTTGAACGTTTTCTCTCCGTAATAATATGTAGAATTAATTATGTTTTAGAAGGAGTAAATATATTATCCATTGATTTTTTTTTTTAGTATAAAACATCTTACTTTACTGATATATTTTTCTATTTCTAATATATTGCTAGAGTCATTATTGAGGCCTCAATAAGGAAAGATTAACAATAATAAGGCATTTGTATAATAAGTTTTCTGTAGCATGAGAGCCTTCATTAGGAAATGAAAGTCTCAAGAAATGGCTAACCCTGTGTCTTTGTAGTGCTGAGTGTGAAAAGCCATGGAACAGCTGTAGAGAAGCGTGACAGAATCACAGAGGGTGACTCAAAGCGGGGACTCAAGAGTGAACCCCTCTTTGTCTGCTGAGGTCCTCACTGAGGGCCTGTGTTTAGAGTGGATACTGATCAGGGTACATCTTACACAGAGTCAGTTCAGTTCCAACACTGCATCAAAGACAAAGGCTTTGTCCTTCAGGTCTAAGAGGGGCACCTCTCACAGGAAGCTCCTATTGCCCGCTTTATGAAAAGGTCACAAAAATGCTCTTAAGTTGTGTGCCCTACTGAGAAGAAGGAAACGTGAGCTTGCCCTTCCTCTTTCTTCAGCTTCCTTAAATGCCAAGGTAGCACAGTTAGGATGTATCAGGTACTGTGTCGCCTTCTTCCTGTGGTTACACTCGCTCACTCAACACGGGTTTACTGAGAACAGTTATAATATTACACACATGGAGTATGAAATAGGAAGCAAGATTTTATTACTTATGACTTGGTGGCAGCTAATGGCAGAATTTCCAAAGTCATAGCAGTAGTACACTGCGTCTTAGGGATACCTTGATCAGGAACTCGGATCCCAGTAAGATTATTTCTCTGTTGAGTGGGGAACCTCATCTCAGATTTTCTTCATCATGAACAGTTAAAACCTGGCTTTAAGAATCAGTAGTTTTCATGTTCAGTTCCCAAAGAATACAAGTCATTTCCCTCATTCCAAAGTTTTCAGTTCCACCAGAAGCTGCCTGTGGGACTGCTGGCCTGCAGTTAGACAGTGCACTGAGGCAGAGGACAAGTCTGTGGCTCAATTATCTTTGCTCAAATGGCTACTTCTGCACCAGGTGTTTGTCCATAAAGTGATGGTTGACAGAAAGAGAGAAAACTCCCCCTGTAGGTAGGATGGGCTCTGAGCAAATAAAACAGTGATCTCACTAGCATAAAAAAACATATAAGGAATATAGGTGGAACAACAATATGAACTAACCAATACCCCCCGGAGCTTGTGTTTCTAGCTGCATATGAATCAGAAGATGGCCTAGTAGGCCATCAGTGGAAAGAGAGGCCCATTGGTCATGCAAACTTTATATGCCTCAGTACAGGGGAATGACAGGGCCAAGAAGTGGGAGTGGGTGGGTGGGGGAGTGGGTGGGGGACTTTTGGGATAGCATTGGAAATGTAAATGAAATAAATACCCAATAAAAAAAAGATACAAGATTCCTTCCTTTAAAGTGGTAGTTCTCAGCCTTCTTAATGCTGTGACTCCTAAGGCTGCAATTTAGTATAGCATTTTGTCATGTTTTAATGACCTCCCCACCATAATATTATTTTGTTGCTACTTCATAACTTTATTTTTAAATTGTTATGAGTTGTAATGTAAATATCTGTGTTTTCCAGTGGTCTTAAATGAACTCATGAAAGGGTCGTCTGACCTCCAAAGAGGTGGAGAACCACTGCTCTCAAGTTTAAAGTCTGTTGAGGGAGATAATATTAATCAAGTGTAATTAAGTGTGCGAAGTGCTAAAATAGAATAACACAGTATCTGATATAGTGTAGTAACTGGGGAAGAAGAAATTACTTGAGTTATTAGAGCCCTTTAATTGAAGCAGGGTAATTTTTAAAAATTTCATAATCGTTGTTAGTAGTCTAATTCTGTAATAGCATGCATATAGAACAAGTCTTAGAAGAATATTGTCATATGTATAATTAATTGAGGGATGATATAGCAAACTGATTTTAAAACCTGTACTTTAAAATTATTATTTAACATTTTTTCATTATAGAAACCATGAAAAGACCAACTCATGTGAATATGACCAGAGATTTGAAAGTCCCTCTAAGGAAGCATGATTTAGAACTTCCAATGTCACCTCACTGTGTGCCTTCTAAACTGTGCATTGATGATATGGAGGACAGGTAAATGTTAGCTGGGACCGTGGCTAGCTCACAGAACACTGTCAGCTTTCTCATTTGCTGGGAAGTTGAGAGTGACGTCACCTTCCAGCTCCACTGCTTGTTGATGTCATTCAACTGTTAGGATGCACACCCGTGCTGCTGGGGCTTTGTGCATACGCTCTGACTTTTCCTATTAAAATGCCTACCCTAGTTTTGTTTTTTTTTTTTCAAAACTTAGTAGTATTATGACCCGGGAATAATTTTCCAGAGTTTTCTGTGTTGAGTGCTTGTGTAGCCACAGTGGACTTTAAACATACATAAGATAAATGTTATTGCTGTTTGTATTTTTAACTTTAAATTTTTGTTTTCTTTAGTGTACCCTATCAAAGAATCTATAGCAAGGAAGAAACTGGCCCAGTTCAAGTGAGTTTTAAAGAAAACTATAAATTGTTCCATTCTTAGATGATCTAACTTTTAAAATCCTAGGTAAAATTAAATATCCTTTAATTTTTTTATAGTTTCTAAATGAGTACTTTCACAATTTTTCCAATGTAGGAAATTTACTCTAATTACTCTGATTATGTAGCCACTGTGGATGATGTCATGTGGCCAGACATATTTAACACGTGAGTCTTCTTGTTATAGGAGAGTTGCAAAGCACAATTCGAATAGAGATTATTTTGTTATCTATCTATCTATCTATCAATCATCTGTGTGTGTGTGTTTGTGTGGGTTCATGGAGTGAGGTAGGTAGATGCATATGTGTTTGTGCATGGAGAGGCCAGAGGTCAGTCACTCTCCCACTTGATTTTTGAGACAGGGTCTTTCTCCATTCCTAGAGCAGGTTGGTTCAGTCACACTGACTGATCCACAAGTCTGACCAGTGAATTCCAGAAATCAACCTGTTTCTTCTGCCTCCCATCATTGGGATTGCCAGTGTGCACCGACACAGCTGGCTCCTTCACGTAGGTGTGGGGGAATCAGACTTGGTCCGCATGCTTGCATAACAAGAAGTTTATCGCCAGACTATCTTCCCAGCTCCGGCTGAGGGAGTCTTTTATCAGGTTCCCATGATCACTGATCAGTTCATCTTTTCAAATGTAATGAAAAGATTATTTATGTCAAATGTTAGGAACTCATATTTAGCACAAGATAATTTTCAAAGTATAACAGTTATTTTTGCAATAAATCATAATGAATCAGACAATGCATTGGTTGAATAAAGCTTGAAATTTTAATTAATGTCCAATGCCATATTATTCTTATGTGTGCTTGAGTTATCAGGCTTAAGTTAGCTGGATCACAGAGGCCACTGTGGAAGCTGACGAAATAATAAAATACCACGGGCATCCTGTCATTTGTTTTTTAAGATTTTATGTCATTAGAAGGTGACATTCAGAAAAGGAACTTGAGGAAGGAAGGCTGTAGGGGAAGCAGAGGGAAGGAACTCTTAAGCAGGACCCCAGTGGCCCCAGGAACTGCTGACGGCTTGCTCTTTCTCAGGACACCTCTTCAGTAGCCACACGCTTTCCTCCTCCTTTTTGTTGTATTATGTTGACTTCTTCTATACTTTTAGTGATTTTATTTTTTTTTCTATAGTCATCACAAGACATGAAGTCATACAGAATGTTCAACGAAACAGGAAACTGCAGTTATATTCCACCATCTTTTCCAGAAGAATTACGCTCTAACAGACATATTCGGAGCCAACATTCCACCCCAAGAATAGGTCCAAGTCCTCAGCAGTTTGTATATGAAAATCCCCACAGTGGGCAGGTACACTGGAGCCACGGCTTCTCTCACTTCATGTTTTCATGCTGGGTCCTCCTCCTCCTAAGTCTGACAAGGAGAGGTTTCAGGATGCTAGCCAAATGCAGTGGTGAATGAAGGGTAATATTTCATCTCTGTACTTCAGATGACTATGAATCTAATAACTGAAGTATTATTTTTTAAAATTTAGAAGTCATTCTCTTAAAAACTAATGGAAGTAAATTTGGAACTAGTTTAGTGTATTGATCATATTTGATGGTAATTATCATTGAAATGAGGAGCTGGGCTGCCATGGTGACTCAGCAGACATGATAAGGCAAGCAGCATGTCAACAGCAACATGCAGTCTCCTGGATGTGTCACAGGCTCTTAAACATAAGTCACAAACCTTCATTCTTCTCATGACTTTAAAGAAGATAGCTGTTTATATATTTATATGCATGATAGATAGATAGACAGATAGATAGATAGATAGATAGATAGAGTTACTCTTTAAATGCTCAGCCACTGTGTCCTGGGGTTAATATAGAGATGTCCTGAACTATATCTGTCATAGCACATAAAAGAGAATGATTTTCTAGCAAACATGTTGATCGTCTTAAGGTCTAAGTGTTATTTTACTGGTGGGTGATAATGATGAGGAAAGGGTAATATGCTGTGCCTTATTAGCAAAAAGCCTTCCTTTTAGGACCTACTTTTGGCATATAAGGTTGATGCCACATTTACCTATATGTATTATTTATAAATCAATTTATAATGAACATATAATTTATAAGCCCACAAATCTCTGTTATATATTCTAGAATCAGATATGTAATTATTCAATTCAATTTTATTATATATTAAAATATTTTACTGTTTCTCAGAAAAGAGAAAGTTAAGTATTTTATTACAGTGGTAAATGAGAACTTGCTACTTCTAGGGCCTAGTACTTTAGGTGCTATCTACTTTTTTTGAGTTTTCTTTTCTACTTTTGAAAGTTAATACAAGATATTTTGATTACAGTCTTCCTACCTCCATACACATTCCATTCCTCTCATTCTATCTCTCTCTTTTTTGAAAACAAATAGGCAACAAACAAACACCTAGAAATTTAAAAAAATGAAAATGTATGAGAAATAGTGATACACACATAAACAAAACCCATAAACCACAAAATCAGAAACAACGAAAAGCAAATATAATAATAATTACAAACCCCAGTAAGATAAGATCAATGCCTAAACAAAATCACCATTGAGTGATATTTGTGTTTGGTCACCTACTGCTGGACACGGGCCTACCCTGGTTTTCATCAGTTTTCTCATACAAGCCCTTATTTACTCAATGATACTCATATCAAGGAATTAAAGCAGAAGACCGCATCTGCTTATTAAATGGACGTGAGAGATGCACACAGTTCTGTGGGACACGGCTAATTTCCTGCTAGAGATAGAACTTTTAGTCATTCAAGATACCAGTGCGCTGAATGGTTTTATTTTGTTTTATAGAAGTTTTTAACCTCAAAAAGTGGTAATGTTAGTATAGTAAAATTTTGTTGTTTTAGTAATTATAATTTAGCAATTACTTAAATATTGACATTGATCATATTGTTAGAAGAGTATTTATTTGGTTATGAGTAAGAATTAAAATTACTTTTTTTAGGCAGAGCAAAACATTTTTTAGTATAGACATTGCTCACCTGGGTGCCATTCTTAGTAAACAATTTAAATCGTAAATATGTTCATATTGTTTTGCTGTTTTCTCCCTTTTTTCAGTTCAGTAATGGAAAATTTCCTGAGTCCTTATTTTCCAAATTAAATAAACACCAACATGTTTTTAGTTCATCTCAGACAACGGCAGAGTTTGAAGCGCCATACAAGCGAACAAACAGGTATGTAGAATTAGAAGAAAAGAAGCAGAGTGCTGACCTCCAAGCCACTAGCTTGATTTTAAAGGGGCACAGATATTTTTAGCTGAGGATGTAAGTAATATTCTAGAAAAAGGCCATCATAATGAAACATACCCTTTAGTTAGTTTAAACTTGCACCTTAAACACTAACATACTGCGCATTCTAGGACTTCTGGGTGCTAGCTCAGTACCTGGGTATTGAACTGTACTGTGTGGCTGTCAGGCTCAGGCCAGCCCACACCCTCCCCAGCCGTAGTCCCCAGTATTCTCTGTAATCTCACAGCATCTGCACACGAGAAAGAGGATCTGTCCCCGTCCTTCTGTGTCTGTCATTTAATATAGCATTTTCTAGTTTTAACCATTTTGATATAACCAATTGAATTTCATTCTGTGTGTGTGAGTGTGTGTGTGCGTGCCAAATACTACTCTATGAATACATCCTGCATTTTTAAACCATTCACCTGTTGATGGGCATACAGACTAATTTGGTGTCTTAGCTTTTGTGAGTAGTGCTATCATATGTTTGACTCTGCAGTTACATTTCCTTTGGAGAGATACCCAGGACAGTGAGTTGGACCATCTGCTACATTTTCAGGTTTTAGGGACCTCCACTCTTCTTCTTTATAATGGCCATCCTGTTTTTAGTTTGTATTTCCACACAACGTGGAAGAATTCCCGTTAATTTCCTGATCAGCATTGGTTATTTATTTATTTATTTATTTATTGTTGTTTGTATTTTACTTTTTTGAAAAGGAGCCGCTATAATTGGCACGGGACGGTATCTCATTATGGCTTCACTTTGCATTCCCCGAGGGCCAATCATGTTGAGTATTTGCCCTCATATATTTCGGTCATATTTCTGTGTTTGAGAAACATCCATCTAAATCATTTGATCATTAATACAGTTTTTTATTATTTCATCTGGTGTGTGTTGTGCTTGCATGTATGTCTGTGCACTACATGTGTGCCTGGTACCTAAGGAGGCAAGAAGAGGATATCAGATACCTTGGGACTAGAGCTATCAATAGTTGTGAGCACCGTGCAAGTGGTAAAAGTGAAACAAAGGCCTCTGGGAGAGCAACCAATGCCTTAACTGCTGAGCCATCTTTCCAACTCAATTTTTCTCATTTTAAAATTTGATTATTTGAGCTCAGAGGAGGGGTTTTCGATAGATTAATAGTGGGAGAATATAGGTTGTCTCCTCTCCAGAAGTATTGTTTAGTCACTACATGTGGCAATATTCAGAAAAACCATTGCCAAAATCTTGGAGCATTCCACCTCTGTGATCTTTGCTCCATCATGAGCTGAGTTTTGTAGAAAGTGAGAAACAGCGCAAAGCCTTAATATTCTACACGTGGGTATCTACGTACCCAGAGATGTGTGCTGAGGAGACGCCTGGCGTTAGAGATGGGTTTCTTACCGTGGAAGTCTCTCTGTTCATTATATTGGCCTTCGACTGTAGGATTATACTTCTGTGATTTTTAATTTTCTTTCATTTTCCTTACTGTATTATAGATCCCTTGGTGGTGACTCTTTTTTACTGATTCCTCTGTTATAATGCTGAAAATCAGTTGTAAAATACGATATCATTATGTCGTGTGTTTTATAAGTTATGACATGCTCTATGATTATTCTCCCATTTATAATGATGGGATTTTTTTGTCTTTAGAGGCGTGTATTATTACATTGGATTGCATCTTTTAGTATAAAATACTAATTAGATGTTTATTTAGAAATCACGAGGAATCTATGAACATTTATGAACAACGAATTTTCTGTTTAATTATAAACAATTCTCTCTCTCTATTCCAACCTAGTTTCTCTCTCTATCCCATGATCTAGTTCCTAAAACATAGTCTTTTGATTTAAATATTAAGTAAGTTGAATGCCAAATTAGAAATCAAAAATTTAAAGCTGAAGAAATGGCTCAGCACTTAAGAGCACACACTGCTCTCACAGGAGATGCAGGTGTGGTTCCTAACCCACATCAAGCAACTAAAACCCACCTGTAACTTCAGCCAAGGGACTCGACACTGTTTGGTTCTGTGGACAGCTGCACTCAGCACGTACCACCCCCATATACATACAGAAATATGCATAATTAAGAGGAAAAACAAAAATTAAAAAGTTCTTGTGGTTTTTTTCAAAAGATTCTTTATACTTCCAGTCGCTGAAATGGCCCGATCTCAAGTGAGTACAGTCACTGGCAACGGAATAAAAGAGATTTTTGTTGTTAACGTTTTCCATCCGCCTTGATTCTTACACACAAGTTAGACTTAACCCAAAGTTTCCAGTTTTTGCTCAGGGAATGAACTTATAGGCTACTCAGTTCACCTAATTAGTTTTCATCTGGTCGCTGTATCTTTCAAATAAATATTTATATCTTTGTTTACCTTCATTGAGAACTTTGTAACTATTTCAATTATTAAATTGTAAAATATCCTTGATATTTTCTACTTCTTGAACTGATTTATGACTCCTTAAAACTATTTTTACATAGAGCTTTCCCCCCACAGTCTTCAAGATCTCTTTGTTTGTTTGACTAAACAGCAGTGGCATACAGTGGTACCCTAGGTCATTTGTGGACTGTATGTAAGGACAGACTATTGGGTGTCATGCTTTGTTTGTTAATATAACGATAGCTAAAACTATGCACTAAATTTCACATGGAAATACAGAATCATGTATAAATTATTTTTATACCTATTATTAGAAGACTATATTAGATGTACTTCCATCCAGAGCAGTAATATTTACTTAAATATTAAGTTTAAAATGTAATTTAGGAAAATACTTGTCATTGTTCAATATGTTCTTCAAAGTTTTAAATTTAAGTTAGTGTTTAAATTTGTTTCTAAATGAAAATGATCAAACCTTTCCTGCTAATTATATTTTTATTTATTCCAAAGTTCAGAAACTGGTGATTTCCTTACTAAAAGATCCATGATTATGGGTGAAGATTGCAGAAGCCTGTATGAAAGAAGACAGCCAGATTTTGCTATGGAAAAACCATTAGTGCAACAGATTTATGCAAATAATGGAGAAGAATTCTCTAATTTTCTTGAAGATGTGATCCACCCAACTCAGAGACATCTTCCAGACAATCATAACTCTTTTGTTAGTCACAGCATGATCGATTTATTAAGCAAAGATCAGCCTGGGAGAAGGGCAACCTTTACTAAGTGCGGTTATGACAGCCTGAGTGACACCCATGTTGTGTCTTCTGATGAAAGCCATTCCAGTAGTGGGCTCATTAATGGGGAGTTTACAGTTCCACAGGCAACGTCTCCTAATTTTCCTTTTAATACAAGTTACACAGAAACATGTCAGCCAAACAGGCCCTGCCAGGAGTACAATAGCAATGAAATAAATGAATTTAGAAGGTCTTTTGAGAAAGATTGTTACTCCATCGGCTGTGGGAGAAAAGGTTGGTGGTATTCATTCAGCTTTTCTCTATAGAAATATACGTTACCATGTTTCATCTATTTAAACACATACACATATAGTTGGCTCTCCATATCCAAATGTTCTGTATCTTCAGATTCAGCTACCTATAAAGACTAAAACTAAAAAAGACATCTTTACTGAACACATAGAGACTTTTTACTTACTATAGACTGAAGCTATTTAGTAAGATCTTTTGGAGTTGGCCAGATGGCTTTCTGTTGGCCTCAGTTTAATCCTGGAACCCATGGTGGAGGAGAGAACCAAGTTCTGGATGTTTTGCTCCGACCTCCATCCACATGCAGCACATGTGAACACACGAATAAGTACTTATTAAAGGAACACTCATACTGTACCATAGGACTAAGTCGTTTGGAGGTCATATAAAGAATATGAGATTATATACATTATATGAACAGATTGCACCATTTTCTGCCAGGCATGGTGTGTATGGGTGGGTTTTGGTGTCTGTAGAGTAATGAGTAGAAGGGAAGGTTTTGGAACCTATTCCCATCGAATACCAAGAGATGAATGGACAGCACATTAATATATAATGTTCTTAGAGGTATCCAAAGCCACAAGTAGTGTATTTTATTGCACTACATCATGGACCACCAACTCCCCTCCATGTATCCTTTCAATATGCTTTGAGTTGAAAAATGAAAATAAATGATACTAAATTTAATTCAGTATATGTTTATATTTTTGAAGGAAAAATTGAAAGTGATAAGCAGTTGAAAGAACTGCAGAGAAATGCCCGGAAGCACCCAGTGTACACTATGTAAGTTTATACTTAAATATAAGAAGTGTAAATTAAGATCTAGTAGAATGCATAGCTTCAAATGAACAAATAGAAGGTGAGATGGTAATCTTTTTCTAGTAGGGTGAGCAAAGTGGTCTCACGGAAGCCTTACCATTTCTTTTACAGTGAGTACTAGCAACTCCTTAGACATACACTTTCCAGCCCCCAAGTACCTTCTTATTTAGTGTTGAATCAATTTATCCAGGAATAGAAATAGAAGTATTGTATGTGTAGAATGCTTATTGGCACAAATAGTTGATTGTCTCGCTTTGCAGTCCTCACAGGCACATTGCTAGAATCAGGGAGAAGGAGAATCCTGTGAGGTAGCATAGGCAAGAATCTCCCCATCTGTGGCAGTGGGTCCCACATCCTCCTCGTGCTGGCTCAGCCCCGCTCCCTGTGCGACAGAGCAGTGTGGTGAGGGCTGCATCCCCATATCTCATCACTGTTAAGGGTTTGTTATGTGAAGACAATTATGTGTCACCAGGTTTGGCTTCTTACTGCTGCTGCTGTAAAAAGGCTTTTGTATTGTAGATTTTTTATTGGATCCATTATTTCTTAAGCCATGGTTTATTCCTTTGAGTTCCGAGGTTGCCATGCTGGCTTTTCTAAAAGTTATCTACAACTACAGATAATGAAAGGAAGTGTTACTGTGGCTGTTAGTTACTGAACAGGTCTAGTTTTCTTAATCATAATTTAGCCAGATGTTTACGATTTGAAATTTATTAAGTGAAATTTTTATGGTGGGAGTAGTGTCTTATGGAAATCCTTAAAGCATCAATTAATGAAAAGAATTCACACATATCATTCTATGGAGTTGGCATTTATTGAGAATTGAAATAATTTGTTTTTCAGTTATATGGAAGTTTATAAGTTAAAAAAAAAACCAAACTCTTTGGCCTTGAGTTTTAGATTCAGCTTTAACAAAGTGACTTAGAAGGCAAGAGAACAAAAACGAAAGCAAAAGAGAACAAGAAAGAACCTGATTCTCAGTCTCGAGTGTGGCGCTAAGTTGTCTGGCGTGCCGATGTCACGGTATAGAGGTCTAGATGGTTCAGGGCTGCAGATTTGACTCAGTGTGATTTGGCACACGAGCAGCAGGACCTGCGTTTGATCCTAGCATTGTGTAAAAGAGCTGGGTGCATTGGTGCACACAGGTAACCCCAACACTGGAACACAGGAGAACAGGAGGATCACTGGGTCCTGCTGCCAGCGAGCCTTTCCTACGGATCAAACCTCAGGACCCGGTGAGAGACCATGCCTCAAGAAGCAAGGTGGATGTCTCCTGAGGAACACCACCTGACGTTGAACTCTGGCAACCACGTGTACACAACACACACACACACACACACACACACACACACCCCAATATGCACATGTATAGAAAATATAGATGTTTAGCCCACACATTAAAAATAAGTAGTCAGGTTGGCATAATACTTTTCAATCCATATATTTAAGAAGCTTCCCATGATTACGATTTGAGACCTAGTTTTGAAACAATAATTTAGAATAATAACTGTCAGACGAAATATGCTTTAATACTTGTTTTTAATAATCCGTAGGGCTGATATTCCTTTGGAAGAATTACACTGCAAACAGTCATGTGATTTTGACCAGAATGAGGTAAAGCTCACTGTCATGTTGTCTTTTTAATTAATCCAGTGTGTGTTGCCATATTTTAGCATTTAGGTTACCTTGGTTTAAGATTAGTTTTTATTCTTAAGTTTACTTTTATGTACACTCCTATCCTCTTAAACTGAAAAAGTTATGGCTTAGATACCTTTGAAAATTGTTTCTAGTGCACTGTAAGATTTTGTTGAAGAAAAATTGCTTTTGTTTTCAGCAGTCTCTTGGTGAGTACATCTGAGTCAGGAACTGGACCACTGTCTTACTTAACATGAAATTCTGAACTGTCACAGTTTGTCCTTAGTAAGTGTGCTTGCTAGTTCTATATCATTGACACTGGATAGAGTCATTTGAAAGGAGGGAGACTCAGTTGAGAAAATAGCCACATAAGCTCCAGCTGTGGGGCATTTTCTTAATAAGTGATTAATGGGGGATGTCCCCAACCATTGTGGGTGCGGGCATCACTGTCCTGGTGGTCCTGGGGTCTATGTGAAAGCAGGCTGAAATAAGCCCTTTCCTCCTCAAGGTGCATTAGTCATGGTGTATCATCCCAGAAATAGAAACCCTAAGACAATGTGCGTGTATTGAGTGTTAAGAACACTATGTAAGCACTGGACAGAAAATGGTACCAGGGAGTTTTTTTTTTTCTTCATCTCTTGAAGCTTGCATTCTGTCTACACTTTGTTCTGCAAGGTACACATGTAAAATGATATATAACCTGCATGTAAACCTCTCCCGTGGCTATGCAGACAGCAAGAGTAATGCATGTAGATAAATGGCCGCCACTCAGCTTATCCCAAGGGCATGGGGAGCCCAGGGAAATGGCCTTTTAATTTTCCTGGGTAGTTAGCAGGGAGACCTATAGAGCAGGCAGTTTCTGAGCACAGCTTCCAGTTATGAGCTTGCTGGATGCCTTGGCTATCTAGGGGAAGTAGTAACAGAAAGTGAGGTGTAACTGAGGGCTTTTGTTTGTTTGTTTTACAAAGTTCTAGAACCTTGTTCAATTTTAATTATTGTCATAGACACAACTTATAAATTACAAGGGGGTGCTGGAATAGCAAAAAGTTAATTCTGGCCAAAAATAAAGAGCCAGCTCACAAATGAATTTGTATGATATTTAGCACTTTAATTTCCTGTCAGTAAACAGAGACCCACTAAAAGTCCTAGCAGGGAAGAATGGTGACATTAGAATTGCAGTTGACCTTGTCAACAGAGACAGATGTGATTAGCAGACACATTCCAGGCTGAGTGTCCTAGTCAGCTTTAATGGTCAACCTGAGGAAGCCTAGCATCCCCTGAGAGAAAAGCCACCATTGCAGAACTACCTGGACCAAACTGTCCTGTGCAGATGTCTCTGAGACATTGATTATTATTGTCTTGATTATTAATTGATGGAGGAGGGCCACACATACCCCAGCATATGTGTAAAATCAGAGGACAACTGTGTGGATTGGTTTTGTCTTTCCACTTTTCCGTGTTCCTAGCAATTGAACTTGGGTCATATGGTTTGTGCAAATGTTTTTATCTGCTGGGCCTCTTTTTTTTTTTTCCTTTTCTCCGATATTGTGTTTTTAAAGCTGGGCAGTGGTGTTCAGGATGGAAAGGTGACTTAGACTGAGAATTTGGGTGGCCTTTACGGATTGTGGTTAGTAAAGGGACAGGAGGAAACTGAGAAAAGTGTACCCTTGCTGGTCTAGAAACGTGAATGAGAAGTATCATGGCACAATTCACCAAACCTGAAAACAGGAGGTGGCAGACGAGACCCATGACAGCTCAGTCTGCCCTCACTCTCTGTGCGCAGAGGGTTGCTGCTGGGAAGTGGCTTCCTAGCCATGCTTACCCTGTGGCTAGAAGGCTGACAAGTTAGCAAAGGCCGCTGCATACATCGCTCTAGTCTAAGGCTTGTGAGGAGTGGAAGTTGCTTTTCTGTATTCTGTCTTTGCTGATGACTGGATGGCAGTGATGTCCCTAAGCAATCCTGGAGCCACAAGATGGAAAAGGGCTGGGTCTCTGAGGTGTGTGTGGGAGAAATGCTTATTTACCAGGAGGTTTTAGGAAGAGAACGAAGCAACCGTGCTATTATATAAGTTATGATCTCCAGGCTGTGTTGTTCTGTTTGTTTGCTAGTGCCTCCTTGTTCTCTGACTTGGGGAGGAGCAGATTTCTGAATGATAAGGCTGACACGAGGAGCTTGGGATCCATGGCCTATGGTTTTAGGCATTTGCATTCACAGGCTGTAGGCCAGCTGAAGCCGCGAGTCGTTAATACATTGGTCTTTGTTGAATACATCATGTATACAGTTCTCAGGAGAAAAGGTTTAGAATACAAGTTAGTAGACAGCTTCCAGAAAAGCCCTAGCATTTCAGCAAGGCAGAAGAGGAGATTGAGTGACACAGCAGGAAGCTGTGAGGAGTGCTAATAGAACATGGTTAGAGGACACAAGGGGGGCCTCTCCACTGCGGGCATGTGGTCATTAGTGCTGTTGCTGAGCTGATTTTAAGGAACCCACATTTCCCCAGTATAAATAATAAAGACGTACCCTCTAAACTGAGCTGTAAACAGAAGAGATGTCTTAAAATACAAAAGCTCCAGTAATGTCGATAACATACATATACATGTATACTCACATGTATTATGCATAGTTTTAGGTAAATAGACAGACTATGGTTTCTAGAGGCTTTCAACACAAACAACCCCCATGTTATTTATCCCTTGTCCCTTTGTCCCCTCCTATACTGAGCTTCTTTCCTCCCCCTCATTTCTCTGTTTCTTCTGCCACACTGGGGCACCTGACTAAGGTAGAAAGTAAATGAAGTCACACTCCTACATAAAATGGAAGGAATCAGAGGTGCTTTGAAATTACCATACACATTGTGAAGAGCTTCAAAGTAAAAAAGAAAAAGCCCTATGCATTTCTAGATCATAGATACAAAGATTAAAAATAAAAGCTATTGGTTATGTGTGTGCATAATATTGACAAATATAGATCATACGCAATACTGTCCTTGCCTTTGGGAGGGCAGAGCCCATGGAAGGAGAAGAAGGAAGCAGCACTTGCAATCTTAGTAAGCATGAAGCGCTGCTCTCAGGCTGAGGGAGCCCCTCTCTCCTGCAGAGCAAGCAGAGCCCCCTCTCCTTTGGGTGGCCGCCATGGGCTCCTACATTTGGTATTTGCTCCCCAGTTGATGGACCTCTTTGGGCAGGATTAGGAAGTGTGGCCTCGTTGGAGGGAGTATAACTGGAAGTGGACCTTGAGGTTTCAGAAGGACTCACATCCTTTTAAGTGTCTAATTCTTCCCCCATCTTTTGAATCCAGATGTAAGCTTTAGCTGGTCAGGTTGCCCTGCCTGTGCTCAGCTGTCCTGAGCTCTAACCCTCGGAAGCCAGACACCTCCACAGTAAACACTCTCTTCTCTAAGTTCCCATGGTCCTATGGTTTATTGCAGTAACAGAAAAGCAATTCAGACAGATATTGGGTCCAGGGAGCAAGCAGAGCTCCCTCTCCTTTGGGAGAAATGTAAACTGGCTTTACGTCCAAGAGGAAAGAGAGACAGCTTGACAATATCTCCTTAACTGTGTCCCACCAAAAGGCACAGCAAGTGCTCCTTTCTGTCCATACAAACTGTCACGTAGCCTTTCAGAGATAAAAGGCACCACACCCTCCCAGCAGAGACATCTGTAGCCATAGTCTCTTATCAGGCTTTATTTATAAGAACCCGGAGTAGAACAACAAAATAAACCCAGTTGTTTAACCTCACTAACTTCCTAGAAATTAAGAAACACCCTGGTTTTAAAAAACGATAAAGGAAACAAAAATCATTAATTACATAGAAAAGTAGTAAATTTACACCAATTGTGTGTTCTGAAGGTGATTTACAATCCTAAGCTCTGACTGTATCTTTAAAAGGAGAAGTAGTAACTGATAGCCAACCTAAAAGACAAAACAAACAAACGAACAAACAAAACAAATCCAGAAAAAGTATAGCAGACTAAATTCTCAAGTACTTTAGTCTCTTGCATTTATTTTCAGCTACGCGCTCCATGATGGAGCGCAGCCTCTCCTTTTGTTAGTGCTGTAGTTCTTAGCAAAGCTTTCCTCTGTTCTCGATGTTTCTAAGCCGAGTGGAATTTCAATTCAGTTGGAGAGGGTTTTCTTTGTGAAGTTGTCTTTATTGAAAGAAAGTAATACAAAGCAGAAGTGGTATAAACAGGCTGACAGTGTAGATATAAATGAATACTGTTATCCCTACTTTGGGTTTTTAAATTTTTGATTCTTTTCTCTAGATCCCAATGGAAAGAAGAGGAATGTGTCCTTTAAAAGGGCAGCCTATGTCTACTGAGAAAATCTGTGAGTATAACTATGTGTTAAGTTTATTATTTTAGAAAAGAAAAAGATAGAAACTGAATTTTAAATGTTTTAAAGGGTTTACCAGTATGTATTTCATAGATATTCTAAAATACAATTCATTAAATTTGTTTTTTCTTTTATAAAATAGTCAACAATGAACGCATATAGTGTAAATTTACAATTTCACAGCTGTAGTTTGAATGTGGCCTGTTGCATTTCCTACTATGGTCCGTAGAGGTCACTATTACCTGTTTTGTTTTTTTTTTTTTTTTTTTTAGTCTGTTTTCCCTTTTCAGCAGATATTCTATTTTGAGATCCGTCCACTCTGTTATTCGTGGCTTTCACGGATTAGTTTTTTTCCTGCCATCCAGCACCGTGTGCATTTACACGCTCTATTAGACTTGTGCATCTTCTGGCGCTGGACTCTGGTGCTGTCACTATTGTGTCCTTGGCTATTCTGACCATTCTTGATAGTTCTGGAACACACATAAAAGTTCTTCTTAGGTATATTTCCTGAATTATCTTAGCTTGTGCTTATCTTGAAATGTTATTTCTCCATCAAGCTCAAAAGATAATCTTCGTAGGTGTAGCAATTCTGATCGACAGTTATTTACTTTCCAAGTTGACGTGAGATGTGATGTTGTTAGTCTGACATTTCTGCCATTGGTATTTTCCTCTTACAGCTTTGAATGTTGCGCTTCTTGTGTGTTTTTGGCATTCTAACTGTGCTACACCCTGGAGAGGTTCTTCTCTGCTCAGGTCCTTTGGGGGCTTTACACCCCCTACCTTTTGGGGTGTAAAGGTAGGGGGTTTCTTTTTCTGGGTTTAGTACTTGTGCTATAATTTTTTGAACAAACTGTTGATGCTGTTTGATTCTCTCTAGTTCATTTTTACCTTGGATTCTTGGGGTTGTCCTTGCAATCATGCTCCAGAGTTCTCGAACATCTTGTCAGGCTCATTGTGCTTTCTCTTTGCATGTACCGTAGGGCATTTGTCTTGATTTGTCTCCGTCCTTGGCATTTTCTCCGTGTGGTCTCAGCTGTTGATGAGTCCACCGAGCTGTTTGTTGTGTTGGCTCTTTTCTTTCCTAATTTTCTGTTAGCTTCCTTCTCTTTCTCCTCCTCCTCCTCTTGTTCCTCCTCCTCCTCCTTCTCTTCCTCTTCCTCTTTTCTTCCTCTTTTTCATCCTCCTCCTCTTCCTTTTCTTCCTTCTCTTCTTTTGTATTTCTAGTTCCTGGCTGAATTTTTCCTCTGTATTTCAAATTTTGCCTGAAGTTACTGATTGGTTTGTCTACTTGTCTTTCCTAATCTGCTGAGTTTGTCTGAACTTCATTTATCTTGTGTGAGTTCTGGTGAGTTGTCTTCACTTGACTCTTTAGGGGGAAGTTGGCTGAGTAACAGATATAGTGATTTGATGACATTCCAGTGTCAGCTTGTACTAGAAATGTGTGCACTTCCCCTTGTCCCCGAAATTCAGACAGACACCATAGAATAGTATGTGTGGAAATTTTACTTTGCAATTTTTTTATAGGCAAGAGGTTTGTTTTTTGTTTGTTTGTTTTGTTTTTGAGGAAATAGTGGGAGAAGGAAAAACAAGCGAGTAAAGTAAGAATGAGAAAGGCTAGTATAAGGGTAAACTATGTTGCAAAGTGGAAAACACAGCCAGAGCAGCCTTTCCTGGAAAATAGGGAGAGACAAGTTAAAGCACAACTAAGAACAATTAAAGCACAAAATGTCAATAGTGGAAGATGAAGTTTAAGAAGTGCCATGACCTGCTCAACTTTACGGATTGCCCTGACCGGCCAATGAGAGTGAAGAACTGACAGCACACATACGGAAACTCTGGAGTTGCATGCAATGAGTGTGCTGATGGAGTGCACAGCAGCGATAACCTGGACAACCAGCGTGGTTCTTAGATACATCTGAGTCAGGGAGGAAGACGTTTGTGTGCAGCTGAACAAGGATGCAGGTGGATCCAGCCTCAGTATGAGGTCTCTGTGGGAAGTGGTCTCAGGCTCTAAATCCCTGGAGGGAGGAAGAAGCTGCAGTCACTATGTTGCTTATACGTGGTCAGTACTGCACACAGACCAGGGGCAGCTTTGTCATTTGCATTGGAGGCCCTGGAGTCCTTGACATGGCTGTGTTCACGCCAGCTGTGGGAGCAGTTCACTTGCTCGGGACTCACCCATTCCCTACACATTCATTCAGGGATTTTTTTTCTCTTTTGACATCCCAGAAAAAAAAGTAGGTAGAAACTGTTATGAACCCAGTCAATATTTCTTCCCAGTTGATTTTATCTGCCTTCTCTTGTCTTTTCCATCAGTCCCTATGGGTGGGAGAGAAGGCTGCTTGCCCTAGTAATTCAAATAAGTCAAGTATGTCCTTTGAGGATTTCTGTGACTGAGACAGAGAGAGTTCCCCAGGCTGTATTTCCTGCCTGCAAGTATGACCTTGCCTCTGGTATTTTAAGCATCTTTACAAAGAAGTAACTCTTTGTGACTCAGGCTCTGAGCAGGTGTGGAAGGCCTGCCAGCCTCTTTCCCTGTGCCACAGCCATTGGAATAGTGCACCAACTTCCTTATTCTTCCTCCTACGGTTGTGTGTACTTTGGCTGGGTAGGAACTCTGCTGAGTAGTACCTCTGCCCAGTGTGCATTCCTAGCTTTAGGCTGTGGTGCCACAGTTGGACTCCTGTCTCTGTTGCCTGTCTGTTTGATCTCGCATGCTGTATGGTGCACCCCCTCTTACCTTCCCATAACCTGAGTCATCTCTCATTTCTGCAGTGCAGGTGAGAGCACGGGTATAGCCAAATCTTGTTTGGATTGAGTCCATGACCATCATGGTGGAGAGGGTAGCAGTAGGCAGGCAAGTACAGCAGTGGCGCAGGAGCTGAGAACTTACATCCGGATCCACAAGCGTGTGGCGGCAGAGTGAAAGAGAGCAAACTGACTGGGAATAAGTTGGCTTCTGAATCCTCAAGACCTACCCCAATGGCACACCTCTTCCTACAAAGTCACACTCCTTGTCTTAGGTGCTATCCTATTGCTGTGAAGAGACACCATGACCAAGGCAACTCTTAGGAAAGAAAGCATGTGACTTGGGGCTTGCTTACAGTTTCAGAGGTTGAGCCAGTGGTGATCATGGCAGGAAGCATGGCGGCGGCAGGCATGGTGTTAGAGCAGTAGCTGAGAGCTCGCCATCTGATCCACAAGCAGCAGACAGACAGAGAGACTGGGCCTCTGAGGTCTCAAAGTAACACACTTTCTGCAACAAGGTCCCACCCCTCATCCCTCCTAAACAGACTCTGCCAGGAACTAAACATCTACTTATGTGAGTTCACCTAACGAGGCCATTCTTATTCAAACCACACACTTCCTCTCTGCAGCACAAGATCATGAACACTTTGAGAGCATGTCCGCTTAGCCTTAGAGACCACCTTAGCGACCTGTGTCGTTGTTGCTCAGGAACTGCTGAAGTGAGCTGTCCCTTTTGTCCTCACACCGTTTCATCCTGTGTTCTTGGTGAGGCCTCGGGAGCCACCATGCTTCTTCTTTGTGGTGTCTGGGATGATAGCGCCTATGCACGTGCTGAGCCTTATGAAGGCAGAGGAGGCGTCGATTATACTGTTATCAGTCATATCAAGTCCTCACTTTTCTTCAGAGATAACTGCCCTGTGGAAGTATAACTTTTTAAAATTAATTTTTAATTTATTTTGTTCTCGTGTATGCAGGTATTAGAGCACAACTAGGTTCTGTCCCTCACAGCTAGCGGAGCTCAGTTTCTGTTACAGAGAGCATCAGTCCTGACACAGGACATGAGTAGCTAGTGCTCATGGTTAATTGCAGTGAGTGAGGGTGACTGCTTCCTTATGCGTTCCTGCTTGGTTTTCATTTCTGCTTGCTTTTCTTGTTGAAAATACATAAACCAAGGCACAAGGTAATGGAAGCTGCCATTGTTCTGCAGTGTTTATGTGTGGTACAAAGCCACGACATACATCCAGTCCCATTCCAAACTTTATTTGGAATTGAAAAGTAATTGACTAAGCAGATACTGACATGCTAGGCGGCATCGCACAGTCCTGACTGCACTGAGATGTCTGCTCGCTAGACAAGCAGGCACCCCATGCCGCAGGCTTCATGAGCTTGGTGCCTCCTGGGTCACACTTTAAGATATTCGCTCTTAAAAATGGTTCATATATTGAAAAGTCAATCCTATTTTCTCTACTCTTATTTTATGTCATTTTGAAATTTAATTTACTTGTGGACACAAATCTTTTAAAGAGAAAACACCTATTTGTCCTGCTAGAAAAACAAGTGTTAAACTTCAAACCTTTAAGTAAGCCTGGCACATTTAACAGCGCCGGTTGCTCAGTCAGTGACACTCGATGCCTTTCACTTTGCTGACGCATGCGTAGCACGAATGAACCTTTCTTTCAGACCTGGAGTCTTCGCAGAGCAGCCAGTCTGCCAGCTACTCTCCTCGGCCGACCGAGAGCACGTTCAGCTCCAGTACTGACTTGGTAAGTCACTGATTTTTGGCTTATTAATGTATGCTATATTAATTTAACATCATTTTTGTCTCTTTTTACTTTAAGAAGAGTTCAGCCAACCATAGAAAAAAAATTACACAAACAAAAGTTATTTTCAAAGTTAAAAATCTTAGGAAAATTTAAAATGTAATGTTAGAAAAATGTAAACAATAAAGTAAAATTAACTATTTGACCAAGTATTAGTGATTTACATCTATAAAGTGAATAAATTTTTATAAAAGTTTCTTATCAAGATATATAAATATACACACACTTGTATATATATGTACTTATTGTATCACATAAATGTATACAGATAAACATAATATATCATTTATTTATTTTTTTAAGAATTCACAATAATTTGAAATGTAGAATAACCAAATAAACACTAAAAACATAATTTTGAGGCTTATAAAATGTGGTAAACTACTCAGTGTTGTCAAAGACTGAAATCTCAGTAGGGTGGCATATGATATTCTGAGTGGAAATTGTCACACTTCTCATGAACCACGGTTGAATGAAAATCTCCTCCCTTCACTCCGTTTCCTCATTGCTCCTGCCTCTGGCCTCTGGTGTGCCAAGCAGGGTTTGCTAAGGACACCAGCGACATCTGCATTGCCAGACTGGGCTAGAGTCTGTTCTCTCGCTTTGATTAGCAGCATTACAAAAGCAACTTAGAAGACAGTGGTTGCTTGGCTTAAATGTCCTGATCCTAGCTGATCTCTGAAGGAAGTGAGGGCAGGCAATCGGTCCGAAGCAGAGACAGGAACCATGGAGGAGTGCTGCTTACAGGTTTGCTCTGCGTCGCCTCCTCAGCCTGCTTTCTTATACAGTCCAGGACCTCTGTCCAGGGGTGGCCCCACCCACAGTGTGCTGCTCCTCCCACCCTGCCAGCCACACCTTTCATTAATCAAGAAAAAAACTATATAAAATTGCCTACAAGTAATCTGATGGAGACAGTCCCTTAATTAATATTTTCTCTTCCCAGATGACTGTAGTTTGTATCGTTACCTAACTAACCAACATGCAAACTTTCCAGCCTCCAGTTTATAAGGACCCATCCATGACAGTGTGATGACTAGGGTCTTGTATATACTCTTCTGTTGTCCCGTGTTCTAAAGCTGCACTGATGTTACACATTGCTGAAATGGCAGTTGTGAAGCACCACGACTTCAGCTCTGATCTTTATTTACGTGTTCTCTTGGTCATTTCTTTCATAGTTAAGAGAATCTCTACCCTTTCATATTTCAAACTGATTTCTCTTTTAAGCTGTTTGGTATTTCCCCATATCTATGGACTCTTTTTCAGTATACCCAAGTGTTTATTTCAGAAGCCTAGATTCACTTCACCTGATTGATTGCAAATTCCCCTACTTCTCAGTCTCTCCCACTAGAGCTTCTCCTACTCTGTTCCCACCACTTTGTTCATGAATGGTTAGGCTTGTTTTTCAAAAGATCCTAGTACTTTGTTTTTGCCCCAACTTCCTCTCTGAGGAGCAAAGATCAAGACTTGTTTAGAACACCAATTCAATCATGTTCCTCTCAATTAGTAGGTTCCTATTTTACTAACCCATCTAAATGTTTCATAGCATCTCCCGACTCTGAAAACTGACTTCGATTGGTATTTAATATTCTCCCTTCCTTGTCCTGATCTACAGGCACTAGTGCACCAGTTTCTCCTCTGCTTTGGTTTTATGAGGTCCCAATCCACAATGTTGGCCCTAACTCCTGAGCAAATAGACTCCTATTTGTACATTGCATCCTTGCAAGGGTGGCGTGCACTGCACTGCACTGCCTGTTTTCTCTGCCGTTTCACACTGAGGGCTTTGATCCACTCTCGTACATACTCTGCTTCTCGAGCCTCCCGTGTTTCAGGTGTCAGCGTGTTGTCATTTCTGCCGAGTTCTTCAGTGGCTCCACAGTCTAAGTGAGGCCTCATATGGCTGCCACGTGCTTCATGCTTAGTCTTCATAATGCTTTTGTCAGTTTTTCAGCTATGTGATTATTTGATGAATTTCATTTTTATCTGTGATTATGTGTAAGAGTGCAGCAGGTCTTCCCCGTGAGTGCAGACGTCACTCATGGTGAACGGATGAGATAGATGCACAGGACCTGCCCTCTCCAGTTTGTACGCAGCCAGCCAGGTGCATTTCTTGGGCTGCTTTTGCTGCCCAGTGTCAGTCAACTAAAGTCTAGATCGCATTTTAGTTTTTCATCATTCAGACTTTGTCTCTCCACTTTTCAGCTTGAATAGTCAAAATGTATTTTATTTTTCTTCACCATGGGAGGGATTGAAATACTAGCTTCATACATTATTGGCATGCACTCTTCTACTCAACTACAATCACAGTAAACACAATTTTAATTACAATATCTATACAGTAGTTCCATTAGCTTTCATAAATTACTTATAAAGTTGAGAAATGAAAGTCAACAAAGCTTGTCCCTTTATATAACAGTTGCAGTATCTATTGTAACCACCTACTTTCCAGTTAACTGACATCCTCATTTTCTCCTTAAGATATTGTGTCTTTTGTGGGATGGATATAATGACAGTATGGAACTGAAATATTTCACTTAAGGAGCCAGTGAGTGAACACGGTACGGTCACACTTGTCACAGCTCCCTGGCAACACATGACTTCTCCACCCTTTCTAAGTAGTTGAAGAGTGTCATGGGTTAATAAAGCCCGGGACTACAGTCTGAGAAGAGGATGTGATAGCTCTTCTCTTCTGCATTTTTATTGCACTGACTCTTGTTATTATTGCTGTTTAAAACCCCTCAGCGTTCTGGGAGCTGTGGGAGAGCCTTCGACTAATCTTTGATGTTATGTCTGCTTTGATTTGTAACCTATCAAGCTCTCTTCAGTTTTGAAAAATTTCCTAGACTGAATTTAAAGACTGATTTGAAATGGTTAGTTTTAATTTACCATAGACCTCTTTAATTTCTTTTAGATATCTGAAGATGAAGATCAGATACAGCAGCAAACTGAAGATTCAAACAAGAAAGCCACAGAGACAACTGGTAATTGTTGTCTGGAAAAGATGGAAAATCATTTCGATGACATAACTGTGAAAGACGATGCCACAGCTCATAAGCAGAATCATAAATGTCTCCAGTCCTCTGAGAAAAATAATGCTGATGCATTTCCAGAGTCTCAGTGCAATTCAGAGCACACAGTGCAAAACAAAAGCACTGATAACTGTGTGCTTCAGGCTGGGAGATGTGACGTAGGGGTACAGACAGAGGAAGCGCCCCTTGTGGGGAACACAGCAGATGTTGCTGTACAGTGCACCATCATTACACGGTGCTCATGTATGAGTAGTCCAGTGTTGATAAGAGAAAAGGAGTCCTCCCATCCTGAGGCTGGCAGCTGCACTGAAGATAGGACGGCAGATACCACTGGAGGGCAGGAAACACCTACAAGTAACTCACTCTAACATTTCCAACTAGGAAGCAGTGTTTCATTTACCCTTGGAAGGCAGTAGAAAGTGTTCAGTCCTTCCTTAACATAATACGTAATGAGAAAATGAGGCTGAACATAAAGGGGGTTTTAAGAACTATTGTTTCTAGACAGTTTTAATATTCATGTATTTAATAGTTCTCTAATAGCCTTGTCTATTCCTGCACAAAACATCAGGAAGCAAGTTGGGGAGGAAAGGGTTTATTCAGCTTACACTTCCACATTGCTGTTTATCATCAAAGGAAGTCAGGATGGAACTCACACAGGACAGGAACCTGGAGGCAGGAGCCAATGCCGAGGCCATGGAGGGATGTTCCTTACTGGCTTGCTTCCCCTGGCTTGCTCAGCTTGCTTTCTTATAGAACCAAGACTACCATGGGCCCTACTGCCTTGATCACTAATTGAGAAAATGCCTTACAGCTGGATCTCATGGAGGCATTTCCTCAAGAAGGCTCCTTTCTCTGTGATAACTCCAGCTTGTGTCAAGTTGGCACACAAAACCAGCCAGTACAAGTCTTATTCATAGAAAATCTGTACACACACACACACACACACATATATATACATATGCACACATAAATATGCACTCATGTGTATGCACACATACATACATATATGTAACTTGCCATTCTTGATATATATGTTGTCATTCTCATGTTTATTTGTCTTTATTTGAATTAAAATATTCACAATTACTTTATTTCTCTTGATAATTATTTTAAACCTTGATGTAGTTATATCATCTAACAAATGTGAGCTTTAGACCTTCACTCTCTCTCTTTTCTCCCAAATCCTTTCTGATCCAGAGCTCTGTGCAGTCTACCTGCTGCACCCTCCCTTCCTCTCTGACCCCCCCATCTTCAGATGGCCTATAGCCTTTCTCACCAAACCATCCTTTTGTCTCAGCCTCTACCTGTCTCAGGCACTCCCTGGGAAACTGTGGGCAACACAGGCCAGAAGAGCAAACAGGCCAGGGGAGCAAGTAGTGATCTTCGTATCTTCATCTTCCCTCCTTTTCTCCAAATCTAACTCCCCAGACTCATATCTATCTCTGTAGCAACTTATCAGCTGTGGGTGCTCCTCTCTCTTGTCCCCCATTTCCAGGAGACTAAGCAGAGCATAGTGGCATAGCCTGATTTCCTTACTCCTAAGGGCCTCTGCCCTTCCCCCCCCCCCCCAGCACATCTCTAATATTAAGCCCAGTTTCTAATACTAAGAAACACAGTCTAACTGGGACACGCCCAATGGCCACACCCATCAGGACCTGAGAAGCATTCCATACCAGACAATCCACAACCACCACACTGTCCTAAGAACCAGAGAGGCCAACAGGAACTAAGGAACCAAATACCCACCCAACAATGACAAGACCAGGTAGTAGCACCTAGAATTTCAATCACCCAAAACCCAGATGCCTAGATACCATCATAAAAACACAACCAATAACCTCCAGGACAATATGTCTTCCTTAGACCCCAGTAACCCTACTACATAGAGTAAGCCCTGAGAAATGCAATATGGCTGAAACACAGAGACTTCAAAATAGCTTTCTCAAATATGTTAGAGGTCCTTAAAGAGAAAATGAACAAATCTAATGAAACCTACAAAAGTACAAGCAGACAATGGAACAAAATGAAGCAAACAGTTCAAGACTTCCAAGTAGAAAGAATCAACAAAGCCCGAAGTGAGGGAAATCTGGAAATGAAAAATTTAAGAACTCATAGGAGTCAGAGTGGGAAACTTCAAAAGAATACATAAGATGGAAAACCCAATCTCAGACATTGAAAACAAGGTGGAAGAACTCGATAGCTTGGTCAAGGAAAATGTTGTATTTTAAAACAAACAAACAAACAACAACAACAAAACCTGAAGTAAAAGACATCCAGGAAACCCGGGACACCATAAAAAGACCAAATCTAAAAATAACAGTAATAGAAGAAGAAACCCAGACCAAAGGGACAGAAAAATCTCTTCAACAAAATCATAAAAGAAAAATTCCCCAACCTAAAGAACGAGGTGCCTATCAAGCCACAAGAAGCATATAGAACACTAGTAGACAGGGCCAGAAAAGAAATGCCCCATGACACATCATAATCAAAACACAAAGTGTATATTTAAAAGAATATTAAAAGATTTAAGGGGAAATATCCAAATAGCATGTAATGAAGACCTACTAGTATAACACCCAACTGCTCAGTCTAGACTAAAAACCAGAGAGGCTTGGTAGGATATACTACAACTCATAATTTTAAAAAAAATTATTATTACTTTTTTTTTACAGTCCAGTAGTTACCCTCCTCCTGGTCTGCTCTCCCACAGTTCCTCATCTTATTCCTCCCCCCCTCCCCCGCCCCCAGTCTCCAAGAGGATGTCCCACTCCCCCAACCCCCTGCCAGGCCTCCCCACTCCCTGGAGCCTCAAGTATCTAGAAGGTTAGGTGCTTCTCTCATTGAGGCCAGACCAGGCAGTCCTTAGCTGTGTATGCGTCATGGGCCTCAGACCAGCTCATGTATGCTTCCTGGTTGGTGGCTCTGTGTCTGAGAGAGCTCTGGTTCCAGGTTAATTAAGACTGCTGGTTTTCCTATGGGGTTGCCCTCCTCCTCAGCTTCTTCCAGCCATTCCCTAATTCAACCAAAGTTTTCCTTTTAGTGCTTTACTGCAGTGAATTGGTTGGGTTTAAGTATCTGCATATGTCTCAGCCAGCTGCTTGTTGGGCCTCTTGGAGGACAGCCATGCTAGGCTCATATCTATAAGCACACCATAGCATCAGTTAGTGTCAGGTCTTAGAGACTCTCCTTGAGATGGATCTCAAGTTGGGCCAGTCACTGGACTGCCTTTCTTTCCCTCAGTCTCCTCTTCATTTTTGTTGCTGGAGTTCTTTTAGACAGGAACAATTCTGGGTCAGAGTTTTTGACTGTTGGATGGCAACCCCATCCCTCCACTTGATGCCCTGTCTTTCTACTGAAGATGGACTCTACAAGTTCCCTCTCCTAACTGCTGGGCATTTCATCTAAGGTCCCTCCCTTTGAGTCCTGAGAGTCTCTCACCTCCCAGGTCTGGTATTTTCTAGAGGGTCCCCACCTCCCGGGGTTGCATATTTCCATTAATTCTGCTGGTCCTCAGGGCTCCTCTCTTGCCTCCATTCCTTGATCATGTTCCCCTTTTCCCATCCCCCTCCCTTCTCCCACCCTCCCTCCCTCCTGTGATTTTGATGAGATCACAAATGCCAGCCCAGACTACAATACCCAGCAAAACTTTCCATCACAATAGATGGGAGAACAAAAAGCCAGAGAGATTCCATGATAAAAGCAACTTTAAGCAGTATCCTCTGCAAATACAGCCCCACAGAAAGTACTAAAAGGAAGACTTTAATATGAAGAAGCTAACCAGACTGAACCAAAAAAAAGAAATAGTATCAGACCAGAAAATCAGAAGAAGGAGTGGGGACACACATCAATACAATAAAACAATGAGACTCAACTAACACTGCTCATTGATAACTCTCAATTCCCCAATAAAATGACACAGATCAATGAAATGGTTTTGAAAACAGAATTCATTCCTCTGCTTCATCCAAGAAACACATCTTCCACTTTCTCTCATCCCTCCACCATGTAATTACACACTGAAGTGACTCTAGTGACTCCTGCTGCAGGGGTGGGCCATGTGGTGGCGGGAAGGCTTCTGGGTGTCATCTGTCAAACACGTTTTCTAACATTAAATGAGGATACTATATTGTACTCAGAGAAAGCCTTCTTGAAGTCGTACTTTCAAATATCATGTCACTATGTGAGAAAAATGCCCACAGGCATCATGTTTAATAGAATTCTCTTTGAATCTCATTCTTACACCCTGAGATATGACAGACATATAACATTCCCTAGAATTTATCAAAACAACAGGGAATAGAGATCCATTTTAACTGAATGTGTTACAAATTTTGAAAAATTTTTTGGTCTATTTTTTGATTTTGGAGGGACATTTGCAAAGAATGCAGTAAAGTTTTATCTATTCAGAATTTTTTCCCCTATTTGTTTCCCATTTTTCAGTCAGTTTTTTTCCTGTTTAAATATCCATCTCCATGAGTAAATTTGACTTCTTATGTATAAACTACAGTTTAAGTTTTACAAGTAGTAGGCATAATCTTTTCATGAATGCTTGTTTAACATGTATTAGATCTTAGTTTCAATCCACAGGACTCCTCACTAAAATATATTTTATTGAAATTATATATGTTACTATATACATATGACACACTAAAAGGCAAGCACCAGTAACAAAATATTTTAAACTCAGAGTCAGAATATCTATTAGAACCAGACTCCAATAAGGCAGACACGTTGGAATGACAAAATTTAGAATTTGGAATACTTATTACTAATATGTAGAGAGTTATGACAGAAAGAGTAGACAAACCATGATAGTGGTCAGGGTATAAGCAAAGAGATGGGAAATTTTGAGAATGTCTCCAATGACGGTGTTTAAAACCACCATCCCAGAAGCAAAGAATGTTTTTTGGTGGACACAATAGCAGACAGGACACAGAGCATATAATGACCTGTGAGCTTGGAACATCCAAGCAAAACAGAAAAGGAAAAAGGACTGAGGAAAACAGGACAAAATATCTGGGAGATGTGGGACAAGGACAAGGGGTTTACTGCATCAACAATGTGAAGCCCAGAAGAAGGAGCAAGAAAGAACAGAAGTATTTGAAGGAATAATGACTTGGCATTTCCTAATGTCACACAAAGCTAGCCATCAGTCCACAAAACACAGAGAACCTTCAGCAGGATAAACACAAAACAAAACAAAACAAAACAAAACAAAACAAAACAAAACAAAACTCCTCCCTTCTTTCCAGGCACATAATATTCTAACTGACAAAAATCACAGAAAAAGCCAAAGGAAAAGTAATCAGATTATATCGGAACAAAGACTTCTCCAAAACCAGAAAGGCCTAAAAGGAATGGAGGGGAATTTTAGTTGGTTAGAAAAAGCACCAGCATTTAATTATGTATCATTGACACGCTTCCTTTCAAACCTGGAGGAAAAACATTTTCTCAGACAAACAGGAACATCAGGAATTCTATTGCCAGTCTCCCTGCTGCCCCAACACTGTTAGCAGAAAGTCATAGAAAAGGGGAATTATGTAAATAGAAACTTAGAACTACAAAAGGAAACTTAAAGCCATGTATGGAATGAGTGGGGTAAAGATATACAGTTTTTCTTTTTTCATTTTGCTTTTCTAGACTTGTCTCACAGATAAATTTGTTTAAAATAATGAAACCTGCGCTGGAGAGATGGCTCATTGGTTAATAACATTGCTGCTTCTTGCAGAGGACCCAAATTTGATCATTAGCACCCAGAAAGCGGCACAGTACCATCTAGGGAATCTCCACATACCCTTCTGGACTCTGCAGACACCGTGCACACATCTAAGAAAAACACTAATTTACATCCAATAAAATAAGTAGATTCATGTCCAGTAATAATAATAAAATCCCTCATATCACCTGTATTCGGTTTCCTTTCCAATCTACTCCCTTCAAGCTTCTTTTCCCTGTATCATGGGGTCCTTTTTATTTTCCTGGCCTGTTGCTTCGTGGACTTCCATGTAACTGTCCGTTGCTAACAATTAAAAGTTAAGATCCACGTAAGAGAGAGAACGTGCAGTATTTGTCTTTTTGAGTCTGGTTTTCCTGACTTCATACAATATTTTTCAGTTCTATTCATTGTCTTGCAAGTTTCGTAACTTCATTCTTCTTTGTAGTTGAATGAAAAGTTGGCATTGTTATATATGCCATTCTTTCTTGGTCCACTCACCTGTTCATAGACAGCTAGGTGATGCCGTGCCCTTACTGTGATGAATAAGCAGCAATAATCACTACCGTGCGAGCCTTTCTGTGGTAGGTTTAGGTTTTAGGTATATTCCACAGAACAGTGGAACAGGTCTATGTGGTAGTTCTGTTTCTAGCATTTGGAGAGATCTCAACATTGTTTTCCCTAGTGTAACACCAGTTTGCACTCCCGCCAACAATGAACAACTCCCCCTTGGAGTTATTCTTCTCTGTGGGTGAATAAAAGTCTGTTGTGTACATGGACTTGGAGGCTGCCTGGACCAGAGACATCAACATGGCCTCAGGTGGCAGCTCAGCCCATGGGCCTTGGCAAGGCCACAGGCTTTAGCACAGACCACAGATACCCACACAGCCCTTGGTGTAAACATGCCACAGACGACATTTCAGCCCAGGTGGAACATGGAAGGGATATCTCAGGGTTACTGACAGCGAAGTAGACAGAATAGCATAGTCGGTTGATGTCTGCCTAGCTGTAGTGGTCTACGGCTTATCATAAACATAAAGGTTTGTGTCCTTTATTTGAGAACTAAATGACCTAAGGTGGGGTAGAAATTCCCAAATAATATTGACTGCAACATTTGCTAGGAAAGACAGTAGAGTGCCTGGAGAGATGGCTTGGTGGTTAAGAGCAATGGCTGTTCTTCAGAGCAATTCTAGCAGTGACATAATAGTGGCTCACACCATCTGTAACTTCAGGTTTTTTTGGGGGGTGGATCTGATTCCCTTTTCTGGCCTTTGCAGTCACCAGGCATGCACATGGTGGACAGACCTACATGCGGGCAAAACACCCACATACATTAAATTAAAATTAATAAAAAAAACCCAACAATATGTTCTGTGTACAGTTCCCACAGTGTGCTCACTGTGTGACCTAGATGCTAAAATCCAAGATGAGACCTGAAGGAAAGAGCATAAGACAGTGAATTATCTTTGCTTTTATTTGACTGTTTTCTTATACAGTTCTGGCACTGGCACTTTCTTTAAAAAAAGATTATAACTCCATGTAAATATTGAGGTTCAATAAAATAACTTAAAAAACATTTACATGTATATCACTAAATCTCCAGAAAATAGACCATACTTTAGATACAGCAGAGGCTAGCATGATTTGATAGAATGGGACAGTGGCAGTTTCCGAGAGATAGTCCGTCTTCACAGGTGGGAATGGAAAGACTAAACTTGCCAAGGTTTGTCAAGTATTAAACCGCAGATAACATGCACTAGAAAATGAAATACAGTTCAAAATACATACACCTCTGACAGCAAGAGACTCCTGACTGGATAGAGATGTATGCTTAGAGTTTCTAGATAGAAATTAGAACATTTGTCACAAACAGTACTGTAACATCAAGGGAGACACAGCACAGGGAGCCACCCGAGAATCTGGATATGTATATAGGTCTTAGATTTCTACTTTGGCTAGAGTTAAGATCATCTTGTCTAAACTTTAAGTGATATGGGAGGTTGAATTTAGCAAAATCTTAGAACTTTCTAAAGGACTGATTCATAAGTTTGAGTACTTATTATCTGCGCAGTCCATTTCTTATTTATATGGACACGACAAAAAAAAAATCAATCCTATGAGCTTAATTGGTCTAAAATGCGAATATTACCTGTAAACCATGTCAATGAAGGCCGTTGACCAGGTTACTAAAGTGTTCTAGATTGTACTGTACACATATGAAGATTTAGAGAAGTATACTGTTCTGAACACACAAGCCCATTAGGATAATGATAAAATACTTCCTGGTACATCCGAACATGAGTATCCATAAAGCAACTCTCTGAAGATGATTGGCACATACGCACTGTCTTCTCTAAACTGCATACAAGGAAGAGTTGAGCAGGTAGCTAGCTGTTGGCATTTGCAGCTGGTTGTGGTTTCCCAAGGAGGCAGCACTACTTGGAGAACTGAATGACCCTGGCTGTGCACGAGGCCAGGATTGGTAGAGATTTCTAGGCTGAAGGATGTTAAAAATTAACCCAGAGAATAATTCTGAGTCCTTTTATAGGCAGTCGCTACTTTTGACCTGTGAATTTCATCTCTAACTTTGCAGTTTAAGGTAGAATGTAGAACTGTTTGCTAGAGAGCAGCTGCCAGGAACTCTCTACCCTTGGCCTGGTTTTTACCTTCTAATCCTTTTGTTTCTAGTTAGGGAAATGGTCCAAACTTGATAATTGAAACATTTTCACACACGGTTATTACAGAAGACATGGGTCGCGCTGTCTAAAACACCACCTCACCCATGCCCCGAGAGGTATGATTATTAACAATGCATTACAGTTTTACTTTGCTCTTAAAAACTAAATGGGTCAGGTGTCAGTTCCTCCCCAGTCTTTCTCTCTGTTTAGTGGACACTGGAGTTACAGCAAAGATCCATAAATTCTGTGCTTTCACTGGTCTCCCACATTAGAGTGAGTGGCAGTTGTTAAGACTGGACCTAAAGTGTGTTTCATTGATAAAACTGTTGAAAAGATTCTGGTGGTTTTACTCCTGTAATTACTATTTATTTAGATCTTCTCCAGGTATATTCAAAGCCATGTTTTGGATGCTGACCAATATAGGTGTAGCCAGCAAAATTATTACAGATGTCTATATGGAAGAAAAATATTAAGGCCCAATCTTTACAGGCCAGCGCTGTAACACTGAACTGTCTCCCAAGATCACAACATCAAGTCTTTTTGACATCATTTCCAGCCGTATGTGCTTACATGCATACAAAATTATGCATTCTTCATTCTCCTGCACATTAGCCACCCTGCCAGACTGCAGGCCTGTTCAGGATCTTCTTCACCCAATGTTCCCAAAGGAAAGACACCTGGATTGGATTTGGGACACGTTTCGAAAGAAGCCTATTACTGCAGTGGCAAGTACACTTATTTAATATGTCTATTTTAACACATCAGGTCAAGTCATATCATATAGAAATTGTCCCACAAAATATACATTTGATGGTTTAATAGAAGAGGTGTTTGATAGAATAAAAATCTGAAAATTTAATGTATTATAAATGTTCAGCAAATCTAAAAGTCATATCTGGATTATAGAAGGTTCCTTTTCAAGTATTGAGTTGCTTTTTTACAAGATATGAATAAGTCTCATATGTGCCTCTCTGTCTTGTATGTTAGAGGTATGAGTTACCGTTACTATATAGATAATAAATAATTTTTAGAAATGATGAAGGGAACAGGGCAGGAAGGATGGGGATGATTTCCCAATATTATGTTAATTTAGGGACATAAAGCTGAGAATGTACTTGTTTTTATGTCAGCGAGAACAGGTCACACCTAGCTTTCAGGACTAAGGATTCTAGCTGCCCCTTTAAAAAAAGGTACCCTGTGCCAGCTCTGTTGAGATACCTGTGTGCTTAAGGCTATGTGGACCTCAAAGGGAAGAACTGAGGCAGCGGGTTGGGCAACTCAGAAAACTCTATTTTAAAAGGAGTACTTTACTCATTTTTTTCCTTCCCATAATATGCTAACTGTACCACATTTGATCTTGTAAAATGCTATTGAGTTAAGAAATATCTTCAGAGGTCAGAAATATCCAATAATACATCCTGTTAAATAATATCTTCTGCTCTAGAGAAAAAAACAGTACTAATATCCTCTATAAATAAATTTCAAAGCACCTAATTTGAGGAAAACTTTTCCAAAAATATTATATTAGTTGGTTTCTAAAAATAACATTAAATAATCAATCAAGACCCTCTTCTTTTGGCTGCAAGATTGGTAGGGCAGGAAAGTGACTGTGTAAGTACCTCTGGTGACTAGGGGATAACTTCCTTTACTTCAGTTTCTGCTTGATAGTTACAGTAAGAAAGAAGCAGCAAGAATAAACGTTTTGAAATTGGCAGAGATGCTTCATCTATCACTAGCCATCACTCACCTGGGCATGTACCTAATTAGATGTTTAGACCATGGTGTGCAGCAGCAAAGTGATGTGTTCCTAACTGGTCATTAGACTCATCCATAGCTTTAGAAGAACAGGCAAATGACTTTTGTGAGGAAGTAATTTTGTTTGTATCACATAGCTCTTAGTAGGGTGGTAAGACTTAGGAACTCAGGGTTGACTGAACAGAGAAACCATCGAATACTTTGAGAGATACAAGAGAAAATCAACACGTTTTACCGACGGTGGCATTAGAACCTCTCTATGTCTTTTTCCAATGGAGAAACCTCCATGTCTCTAGACAGAAACCAAACCATGTCTGAGATAAAGTGGCAGACACTGCTTCGAATTTTCACTTGTGTAGCAAATTACTAAGAATGAGAAGAGAACACGGGGTTAAAGTAGCTCACGTCCTCAGGGGGAAATTGCAAGTAATTAGAAGTGAGGTGTGCTCCTGTCCTTCGTACTAACCAATAAGACATCTGGAGGAAGAAGTCCTAGGGTTTAAATGAAATGTCAATAACATCTCTGCCACTGACTTCTTTCCTCCTGTGTATCAGAAAGAGAGAGCCAGACAATCTGCCAGCAGCTGTCATTCAACACCAAGGAAGGCACAGGACAGCGGGAGCCAGGGCGTGACAACGAAGAGAGTCTGGTGTGGAACTGACCCTGGGATACAGCTGACCGCCTGGCACTGCGTCACGTTTACAGTTGCATTCTGAAGTAACGAACGAACCAGGATATATTAAAAATCTGTTCTTTCTCACTTGAACAATAAAATATACTTATCAAAACATGCTAGCGTGTCTCTGCAAATATACTCATCACTGATGCAAAAAAGAGTACGAAAATAACCCTTAAAAGGCCTGCTTTGGATAATGTTCAAAAGATGCTGTATACTCAGCCTCCGAGGGAATTTCCATATCTGTGTTGGAGAAGCCAACCTCTGGAACCCGAAGGCAAGAGGGACAGCTGTGTCCTCATAGGACTTCTGAATTTGTGGATGGAAGTTTAGATGGCATTCACTTTGTGCTGATCAGAGAAAAGCCACTACCTGATATGAAAATTTAGGGTCAATAGGCCATGTTTTGACATTAAATATCTTTAGATCATCTTAAATAATCCTTTATAAATATACATATATAATCTGCCTAGATTATCACTGACTGTGTTGCCACTAATAATTATATGTGGTTTAAGGAGACAGGGATCCCAAGTGAAGTCACTGGGTACAACAGTAATGTTTAGACTGTCTCAGGAAGGGCGTATACACATTTGCTTAAGAAAAAATCTGTTTGTTTTTTAAACATTTCTGTGTATGAAAATAAACATCACCACGGTTGGATTTTTCTGCTCATCAAGTCTTCTGGAATATGGAGTCGTTTGTAAGGACTGTGGGGAGACTCAGCTTGCGAGCAGGGCAGTGACCAACCGCTGGCCTTCCCGCCACGTTCACTTCGGTAACTAAAAAGTCATTGGTCGAGAGTTACTCCACGTCAGAAGCGTCGTTGTCGGAGAGATGATAGTTGCTTCCCTTCACGCGGATGTACTCAATGTACCTCCCTTCATCCGAGTCGGCAGCGCCACATGAACATAGCCGGTGGTCAAAGAGCGATTCGATTTCCTCCAATTTTTTCCCCTTGGTTTCAGGGAGGCAGCCATAGACAAAAAGCAGTCCCACAGCGGCGAATCCGGCGTAGAGGAAGAATGCTCCTGCGGTGGGAAAAGCACATGTTGAACAGCCTTAGGTGGGGTTTCGACTCGAACATAGCTATAGTTTGAAATGCAACCGAATGATGCCCGCCAAACTGCTTTATCTGGTTGTTTCAGTCCCGTGACTACAAAACAAAACAAAACAAAACAAAAAACAAAAACAAAAAACAACAACAACAACAACAACAACAAAAAAACCCAAAAAAACAAAAACAAAAAAAACTCAAACCATCCCATAGCAAACGGAAGAAAAATAACAGAGCAGGCTCAGAGATAAAGTCATCTCAGAAGTTGCCTGCAGATCCCAAGCTGTGGAGAATTGCTCTCCCCTGTTTTCTCAATACTCTGATTAGTATTAGAAGAACCAAAGAGCCCTGTTACCATGGGCATGCACCGTGTCTGTTTCATGTTCTCAGAAGCATGGAAGGTCAGGAGAAATCTAGATTTCCGGGACCTGGTACAGTGATGGTCTGCTGAGTTAAGGGCTCCGTGGAGCTCGGGACAGCTCCCTTCTCCCTGTTTCTTATGCTCACACGTGGAGATCATCCTGTGCCTTTCTCTTAAATTTCTTTCTCAGTCTGGGATATGTGAGACCATTATCTCTACAAAATTAAACACCTCAAGAAACAGACCCCACCCAAACCAGATTCCCCCTTGAAATGCAGATTCCCAACGGGCAAACAGCATCCAGGTACTGAAGAGAAAAGCCGAACTGAGCTGAGGACGCCAGAGCAGGCAGGTTTGTTGTTGACTGCGGGGGTTCCAGTGAGCCCTGTGGTTAAGCTGTAGGGCAGGGGACGCAGGCTACTACTGTACCTTACAGTCAGACAAGGATGATAATGGAGGCTATAATTCCTCAGCATTTTTTTCTGAGAGAAATCTTATGGGAATCCTCTCTTAAATTCAAGATTAAAACCAGTATCTGGGAAATACACTAGAACAGTCAATGAGCACGTTTCAGCTTCTTCCTTCCTTCCTTCCTTCCTTCCTTCCTTCCTTCCTTCCTTCCTTCCTTCCTTCCTTCCTCCCTCCCTCCCTCCCTCCCTCCCTCCCTCCCTCCCTCCCTCTCTCTCTCTCTCTTTCTTTCGTTTTTGTTTTTCGAGACAGGGTTTCTCTGTATAGCCCTGGCTGTCCTGGAACTCACTTTGTAGACCAGCCTGGCCCCGAACTCAGAAAGCCACCTTTCTCTACATTTCAGTTTCAATACTCCAATAATGGATAACTTTAGTATACGGCTCTCTATGGGATTCATTTAGCTGCACATGCTATGCACAGGTTTTGTGCTGGTTTTACCCTTATTATTCTTAGTAATGAGTGCCATTGAACAACCTTACAATGCAAGTCTAAGTCCTGATGCTTAGGAAGGATTCAAAACTTGAGATCTTATAAAACAAAAAACTAACAAACAAACAAACAAACAAAAAAAAACACAATTGAAAAAAAATGGAGGAAAGAGGATATGGGTATTTTCATGGAAATATAGCATCAGGATGCATATTTACTAATCAGGCATATAAAACTACACTTTCATAAATCATTAGCCTACAAATTAAAACATGAGCCCCAAAGTCTAACCAGACTGGCCACATGACCCCACTGTTAGTAGAACTAAGGGGCCAGGGTATTGACTGGAGGGAAGCATGGCTTCTTCCTCCCTGAGCACTCCTGACAAAAGCCAACTCAGGCCCTATCTAAACCACACAGTCCGCTGCCCACACTTTTTTTTAAGAGGTCAAATTTGCTCTCACATTTCTTTAAACCCATGTGGTACACGTAAGGGCACGACATGCAAAACTACTGAGAAGAGCGGTCTGGTGCCCTCTGATGCTTCCTACCTCACCTCATCAACGAAGAGCATTTTGCTAGTGAAAGTTTTAATGCATGGGTTTTTGTTATGCAGGTCGCTATAAAAAATGTTTCTTGGACTGTCAGCCTATACCGAGAATGCTTCATGTATGTAAGCATTGTCAAGAATCATCGGTGACAAGGAGTGCCTGTCATTATGCCATGAAAACAAGTCTGTGAGCTCAGTGAAACAGTTTTAGCTGTTAAAAGGTATAGAGCCGGATTCTCTAAACATACCACCAGCTTACCATTTCCTTCCCAAGAAAACAAATGTTTCTAGATCAGCGGTTCTCAACCTGTGTACCATGACTATTGGAAAACACATATTTATGATGATCTTAGTAACTAAAACAACACAGCCACAAAATTACAAGTCATGAAGTAGCAACAAAAGTACATTTATGGTTAGGCATTCCTTAAGACCACCGAGAATACGTGTTTACTGATGGTCGTGACCCACAGGTTAAGAACTGTTGTTCTAGATGTTCCAAGTAGGAGAGAAGATAACGAACCATTGGCGTCAGAGTACTAACTACAGCAATACTGTAGCAGAAGGTCCTGAAGACAGAGGAAAGAGGTTTGTACCATTCTTCACAGGTGTCATTCTTACACAGGTGAACATGATGCTTGCCCTTCTAGTCCCCTGGCAAGAGCCAGGAACACAGTGTTGGATGAAGCACAAGCCTGGCTTCTTGGGCCCTCTGGTATATATGGTAAAGGTAGGGGTATGCCCAGAGCATGCGATAGGAGGCCTGCTGGGGATGCATTAGAAGGGACTAGACAGATAATATTTTACATACATCACATGGAGATATGAGTACAGTGACTTTACATTCCATCTTTAAAAAATCCTATAGGTGCAACAACATTATGAACTAACCAGTACCCCAGAGCTCTTGACTCTAGCTGCATATGTGTCAAAAGATGGCCTAGTCGGACATCACTGGAAAGAGAGGCCCATTGGACTTGCAAACTTTATATGCCCCAGTACAGGGGAATGCCAGGGCCAAAAAGTGGGAGTGGGTGGGTAGGGGAGTGGGGGGGGAGGGTATGGGGGGCTTTTGGGATAGCATTGGAAATGTAAATGAGGAAAATACCTAATAAAACATATAAAAAATTATCCCAACTTAATATCATCACAACTGATAAAATCATGTAGACAAGGCAACTATGTGTGTGATGGGTGGAGGGCTGGGAAGGGACAGAACAAGATCTTTAGACTTTAGTAAACACAGGTTTGAAATCGATTTGCAAAGAACTTCTGTACTGTGCCATTACCCACCAGTGTTTCTCTAAAGCTGCAGTCTCTACACAGTTTTATTTCAAGGCTTTTGTTTCTGGGTCTGAAAGTGGTTAAGTGCTGGGCCCCATGGTGCCAGAATGCATGTCCTGGCTGGATAGATGACTCGGTGAATGGCACAGTGTCCTACATGGGTGAGCTATTCTCAGGCTTACACTCTGCTTAGGTGTGGGGCTCCAGCCTTCCCAAGGGGCATCTCATCAGCCCTGTTTCCGGTGCCTTATCATTTTCTGTTTGCTTCCTTGTTAAACGGGAAGCTGTGCTGTAAGGATTTCTATCCTGGCAGGCATGGGGATGCTCAGGGATAGAAGAATTGTGGGGTTGGGGGGCACTCATAAGCACTTGGAGACAAGAAGCTTAGGAAAAGAGAGCTCTCCCAGACACATTGTCCAGAACTCTTGTAGTGGTGAAATATGTACAGAGCTACTATGTACAGACAAAACATAAGCATGTAACTGCTCTCACAAATCCAGGGTATCTAAGGATAGAGTACTAGAAATAACAGTGAAAGGGCACTGAAAAAAACCATGCTCTTACCATAGTATGTAAGATACTCTGCTGTGTGTAAAAAGGTCAAAGAAACCAGCACGTTGAAAATCCAGTTTATTCCAGCTGAGCACGCATTTCCTGTACTTCTTGCCCAGAGAGGATAGATTTCAGAGTTCACGGTCCAGGGCATTGGTCCCATTCCTGAGAAGTAAATAATGAAAGCTACAGTAAAAAAAAAAATCACCTATGGGATGAAACACAGTAGCCTGACTCTTCCAAGAGGGGACAATGCAAATGCAAAGAGGTGACAAGGGGACAATGCAATGCAAAGAAGTGACAAAGCCTTGCTTACCAGGTGCAAAGAAAACAAGGTACAACACCAGGCCCACGAGTGCTGTCCAGGAGTAGGGGGTAGGGCAGAAACTGTAAGCCCAGTGAGCACCTTCAGCTTTGAACTTGGTTTCATTATCACACCTGAAAAACAGAAATCAGTTCAGTGTTTAGGACATAGCTGTAGACATTAATGTAATTATAGTGGATGACTTTGGAAATTCTTCAACGTCCTAAGGGAAAAAAGGTGAACATATGTTTTTATTTGTTTTTAGAAAATTCAAATCTTATGTCCTGAACATACATATGCAAATAGTCATATTAAAATGAGAATAAACTGTAGAGTATACATGTAAATCCACACCATTGGAGTTCAGTATAATTCGAGTGGATGGGTCATGCATTGTTTCTTACCCAACTGCCACAACTGAGAGAGAGAGAGAGAGAGACAGACAGACAGACAGACAGACAGAGACAGAGAGACACAGAGAGAGAGAGACAGAGAGACAGAGAGACAGATGGAAAGAGTGAGAGACAGAAACAGACAGACAGACAGACAGACAGAGATAGAGAGACACAGATACAGACAGACACTGCCTGGCAAGGGCTTGAAAACATCAAAGCCTATTGCCAGTGACACACCTCCTCCAACAAGGCCACACCTCATTCAATGAGGCCACACCTCCTAGTCCTCCCCAACAGTTATACTAACTGGGTACTGAGCATTCAAGAATATTACTGTATGGGGGCCATTCTCATTCACACCCAAATACAAAATACATTCAGTCCAATGCCAAAAATTCTTCATAGCCTTTTAGTGCCATTACTGTTTAAAAGTTCAAAGTCTGTTCTGAGACCCATGGCAATCTTTAAACTATACTTCCTATAGAATCAAAATCAAAAGAGCAAGTAATTTCCAATGTACAATGGCACAGAATATACATCACCACTCCAAAAGGGTGGAAAGAAAGCATAGTGAGGGAACACGGGTCCAAAACAACAGCAAAATCCAGAAGGGCAAACCCCAGAGTTCTGTATTTCTATGTCCAAGGACAAATCTCTCTTCAGAGATCCAACTCCTTCCAGCTTTGTTGCCTGCTACTTAGCTTTCCTCCTTTTGGGCTGGTCCACACCCTGTCTGAAATACTCCTTAGCAGGTATCTCAAGGGCCTGGCATCTCCAGTGTCTTGGTGTCTCCAACATAACCCTGGCTTTACCATCACAACCTCATTCTGGGATACCCCTGCCTTGTTGTAGGCCTCAGCAGCTTTCCCTAACTGTAGAGGGATATTCTACAACCCTTTTCATGTGTCATTCTTGACTCTAAATCCAGAACCACGTGACCAGAGCTGACAAGCTCTGCTGTTTGTTGGGGCTGGAACCTGGCTCTTTCCTAGAATTACATTTCCATAAACTTCCTGTTGTTTTTTGGGCCAAGGAAATCCCTTAGTGTTTTCCTTTCACAGATTGTTGTCAGGAGAGTATCATTCCTATCCTTCCACTGGGCAACAGGCTTTTCATTATATGTCTCATCTCCTTGAGCACAAGACTTGGCTACATTTCCTGGTGTTCTCTTTCTCTTCAAACTGTACAGTTTGTATCTTTCTTTGCCCTCCTTGCTCCTTTTCATTATTGATCTGTGAGAAGTGGCCATCAGGGACTTAGAGAGGGAGAGTTGGCCCCATCTCTCACCTCAGCAAAAAAAAAAAAAGGAGAGCTGGCCCTGGTGATGCGGGCACAGGAATGAGTGGCTGGCTGACCAACTTAGCTTCCACCTGGGTCCAGATTCAGCTTTTTGAGTTAACCTATTCCAATATCTACCCTGTCTATGAACTGCTAGAGCAACTGACAGACAGACAGACATATCCAAAGCTTCAGGATCACCATGACAGAGGGCAACAACAAGATATCTGAGAGGAGAGACCTGGTAAGGATTCAGTATTGATAGTGTAGTAGAAACCAGAGGCTTCAAACCAGACCAAGGACTCATCGCAATGAACATTTGCAACTAAATGCTGTATGGGCAAAAGGCTATACTGTACGACACACTGTGTCACACCACCGCTTACATGGCAAGATGTTTTTTGTTTGGTTTATTATTTTTTTTATTCTTTATTTTTGCTGTAGGGGAAATTGTAAGGGTGGATATGAAGGGACCAGGAGATGAGTGGGCCTGGGGTGCATGAAGTGAAATTCACAAAGAATAAAAAAAAAGTTTAAAAAGTTTAATGAACATTAATAACCAGGTGACACAGTTAACACCAAGCGATCTTAAAGTTTCCTCTGGAAATGGCATTAATTCAAAACTCTTCAGTTTAGCTTCAGACGTATTTTTCACTCAAGGGTAAAATGCAAGCATATTCTTTGCCAAAATATCACAAGAATGATCTATACGCTAGTTGATAACATCCTTCCCTATAAAACATGTTGAGCAGGTCCTGAATATTCCAAACCACCCAGAGGATTAATGTCTTCCAAGTTCCTACTAGAATGGCCCATCAAGTTCTGCTTGAAGCTTTCAACTCTCTTTATAGTTCAAAATCACAAAGTATTTCATATCCCTCCACATTATAGCCTGGTTCAGACCTATCATAGTAATAAATACCCCAGTCTCTGGTACCAACTTCTGTCTTAGTTACTGTTCTAGTATGGCGAAGATACACCATTATCAAGGCAACTCTTATAAAAGAAAGGATCGCCATGATGGGAAGCAGACAGGCATAGAGCTAAGCTAAGAGCTTAGCAAGAGGTTTACATTCTGATTTTCAGGCAGGAGGAAGAGAGAGGGTGGAGGGGCTGGGCATGGCATGGACTTTTGAAACAAGTCCACTCTATAATATACCTTCTTACAAGGCCACACTTTCTAATTCCCAGCCCCCAATGATTCCACTAACTAGGCATCCAGCATTCAAACATTTGAGCAATGATGGGGGATTCTCATTTAAACCATAACTACCAATAAAACAAAAACATGCCAAAACAAAGCAAAAGGAAACAGAAGTCCACAAAATTACCATTGAGTTGGTTTTGTGTTGGCCAACTAATCCTAGGTTTGATGCCTCCCCTTTAGAATGGTTGATATACTCAGTGAAAACTGTTTGTATTAGTCAGGGTTCTCTGGAGTTACACAACTTAGGGAATGTCTCTATATATTAACTGAATTTATTGTAATGACTTACAGCCTGTCGTCCAACTAACCCAACAGTGGGTAGCCGTGAATGGGAAGTCAAAAAAAATCTAGTAGTTTCTCAGTCCCTTGAGGTTACTTGTTTTAGCTGGTCTTCTGTATTAGCCAGAATCCTGACGATGTAGGTTCCAACAGATGTGCTGGCAAGTAAGTGCAAGCATGCAAAGAAGAGTGCGTCTTCCTTCTTCCAATGTCCTTGTGTTGGCCTCCAGCAGAAGGTGTGGCCTAGAATAAAGGTGTGTAGCACCATGCCTGGATCTGGAGCTTGCTTTGTCCTAGGCTGGCCTTGAACACAGAGATCAGTCTCTTGGGATTAAAGGCATGAACTACTTTGTCTGGGTCTAAGCTTTTTATGGCCACCATTCTTCAAGATCTCCGTGTCAGTATCCGGTGTCAGTATCCGGGTCAGAAGCCTGTGTCCTCCAGCCTCAGGATCCATTTCTGGATTGTAGTTCAATCCAGATGTAGTCAGGATGACCACCAGGAACAGTTGTCACACTGATTTTGCCTTTGCCAACAGTTACTGACTACAGATACCCTCTCAGTTAAGGGTGTACAATTCCCCCTCTCAGTGCTGGAACTGTGTCTAGCTTGAATCTGTACAGGGCTTGTTTATGATGTAAATCTCTGGGCATGAACCCTGTTGTATCTAGAGGACAGAGTTTCCTTGCGGTCACCCATCACTAAGGCTCTTTAATTTTTTCAGCCTCCTCTTCCACCTAACTTCTTGAGCCATGAAGAGAAGGATTTGACTTAAAAAGAAATGTAGAACTTAGTTTTCCAAAGTCTCTTACTCTCTTCTAATTGTCCAGTTGCAGATTTCCATGTTACTTCCCATATACTATAAAAAGCAGCTTCTCTGATGTGGGTTGAATGAGGCTCTGGTCAATGGGTATAGCTGTATGTCTTTAGGAGTCAGGCATTTTATTGATATGCCCTTTAGCAGAATAGCAGGACTTCCTCTAGCTCTGTGAACTACATGTTCTTAGTTTCTTGGAAACCTTAGTAGTGTCAAGAATGGGTTCCATCTCATAGAGTGAGCCTTAAGTCCGATAAGAAAGTTGTTCCTTCCCCCGTAATACTTGTGCCATTATAGTACCAGTATGTATAATGGGCAGGTCGGTATTATAGCTGGGGGATCGTGGTGATTATCTTTCTCCGTTTGTAGTGTGCAGAGTACCTTCCAGAACCATGAATGCTAGCCGGTCGGGGTGAAACGTGTAGCTGGCACTGGTTTTTCAGAAGACCTTTAGTGTTAGTTGTCCCTCTCCACATTCTCTCCTCTCCCCTTCTCTCCCAGTCCTCTCCCTATCTAATCCTCTTATTTTAGTTTCTTCTTTGTCTTTCCATAACAATATATTATAAAATATATTCTTATTCCTTGGAAGAGTCTCTCCCCACCCAGTGCCTTATTAGGTACGTAACCTCAGTGGGTGTCTTTTCTGATTATAGCACGCCTATCAAAGGCTTAAAGCTAATATCTATACATCACAGAAAACATACAGTATTTGCCATTTAATGTCTGGCTCACCTCACTCAGATTGATTTTTCTTTTTTAGCTCCAATTGCTTACCTGTGAATTTCATAATTTCATTTTTTAACAGGAGGATATTATATAACATTCTATTTGTGTAAATATACAGTGATGGTTTGTATATCCTTGGACTAGGGAGTGGCACCATCTGGAAGTGTGGCCTTGTTGGAATAGGTGTGACCTGGTTGGAGTAGGTGTTTCATTGTAGCTGTGGTCATAAGATACTCACCCTAGCCTGGAAGTCAGTCTTCCACTAGCTGCCTTTTGATGAAGACGTAGAACTCTCAGCTCTGCCTGCGCCATGCCTGCCTGGATACTGCCATGCTCCCACCTTGATGATAATGGACTGAACCTCTGAACCTGTAAGCCAGCCCCAATTAAATGTTGTTTTTTATAAGACTTGCCTTGGTCATGGTGTCTGTTCACAGCAGTAAAACCCTAACTAAGACATATACATACCATGTTTTCATTATTTTTGCATTAGTTAATAGATATGTAGGCAGTTTTGAATTTCTGGCTATTCTGGATAGAGCAGCAATAACCACAGAAGAGCAAGCGTCTCTGGAGTAAGATGCAGAGTCTGTTTGGTACATGCCAAGCAGTGATGTAGCTGGATCTTGGGGTGAATCCAATTCCCAGCTTCCCTAGGCACCGCCTCACTGATTTCCACAGAGGCTGTACAAATTTGCACTCCCAGCAGAAGTGGAGTACACGTTCCCTTCTCACTGCATCCTAGCCAGCATGAGTTGTCTTTTGTTTTATTGATCTTGGCCATTCTGACTGGGGTACAGTGAAGTCTCAAAGTAGTTTGACTTTGCATTTCCCTTATGTCTAAGCACGTTGAGCGTTTCTTTAAGTAATGCTCAACCATATCGGTTTCATGTTTTGAGAATACTCTGCTGAGATTTGTGCCCTATTTGTAACTAAATCATTTGTTTCCTCGATGTTCGGTGTTTTTAGTTCTTCATATATTTTATACACTAACCATCTATCGGATGTGTAATTAATAAAGGTCTTTTCCCATTCTGTAGGCTGTCACTTTGCCTTTTTAGTTTTATGACACCTTATTTATTGTTTTTCTTAGTGTCTGTGCTTTAGGTGTCCTGTTTAGAAAGGTCAGTCTGTCTGTCTGTCTGTCTGCCTGCCTGCCTGTCTGTCTGTCTGTCTGTCTGTCTATCTATCTATCTATCTATCTATCTATCTATCTATCTACCTACCTACCTACCTACCTACCTACCTACCTACCTACCTACCTAATCTCTGCCAGTGGTTTGTTTCAAGCCTATCCATTGCTTTGTCTCCTGTCAGATTCGTGTCTTACATTGTGGTTCTTGATCCATTTAGATTTGAGTTTTGTGAGGAGATAAATATGAATCCGAAGCAGACAATTTTGGTTTCTTAGGAGAGTCATTTATGTTGGATGGTGTTTTGCTGGGGCAAACTCAGGAAGGATTGTTTTCCTGAAGTAGACACCGATGAAAGTATGTTTTGCTAAAGCAAGCACTGGAAAGGACAGGTGATAAAGGATTCCTCACTAAAGGCATGCATGATTGGTTTGCCTTACATTGTGTTGTTAAGCTCCGTTTGTCATAACTCCATAATGAGAAACACACACACACACACACACACACACACACACACACACACACACACACAAACCAAAACAAACAAACAACAACAAAAACAAACAAAAAACCTTCTTGTGAGCTTCCTGCAGTATTTTGCTGCTTCTGTGGACTGGGGCCGATTCACAGAGTGATGTCAGCTGACACAGATTCACGTGGAGTTTTGCTAAGACAGACTTAGGTGCTGAGGCTAGACACATGGTGAGGCAAGACCCATGGAGGTTGGTTACACAATGTTTGGAGGGAGTATAAATAGGACTCAACTGACAGTGACAGAGGCTTGGCTTGCTTGCCTAGCTAGCTTTGCGACACTTCTTGGTCTTGGGTCTTCACTGATCTTCACTTCATTGAGAGCAGCACAGCCAAGAACTTCTCCTGGCATAACTTCTCCTGCTAACGCATGCCACTTGGCTGAGGCCTGGCTGTTTCTGCTAAGTTGTGCAACCGCTGCTGATGTGTGTTTGCTGTCCCGACACTACTGAACTGGACTGCTGGGATATCCGTGAAGTGTTTGCGAGTGGCTTGAGCTGCCACTGCTGACTCCTATGAACTGAACTGCTGCTCTCCTAACAAAATAGATGGGATTTGCTCCAACGAACAATTTCTAAACAGGTCTACACCCTCCATATCTTAATAACCTTTCTTTTCCACTACCCCTGGTGGGTGGTGGGCTAGAAGAAAAGTTATAGCATTTAAGAGCCATTTTTAAAAGTAGGGCACCAATGTTCCCACAAAACATTTGACTCCAAGTTTATCCTGTCTACAAGAAATAAGAGACAGGGGATGGAGCAGAGGCTGGGGGAATGGCCAACCAATAACCAGCCCAACTTGAGACCCACCCCATGGGCAAGCACCAATCTCTGACACTATTAATAATAATCTGTGATGCTTGTAGAAAGGAGCCTAGCATAACTGTCCTCTGGGAGGCTTCAAGCAGCAGCTGACTAAAATGGATGTAGACACCCACAGCCAAACATTGGGTGGAGCTTGGGGACTCTTATAGAAGAGCTAGAGAAGGATTTCGGGCCCAAAGGGGGATGGGAACTCCACAGGAAGACCATCAGTGCCAACTAACCCTGACCCTTGGGGGTTCTCGGCGACTGAACCAAGGAAATAGCATACACAAGCTGGAGCTAGCTCCCCCACCCTGATATATATATATATATATATAGCAGATGTGCAGCTTGTTCTTCATGTGGGTCCCCCAACATGGAGTGGGAGTTATCCCTAAAGCTGTTGCCTGTCTGTGGAATACATTCCCATAAGTGGGCTGCCTTGTCTAGCCTCAGTGGGGAGAGAATGTGCCTAGACCTGCAGAGACTTGATGTAACAGAGTAGCGGGGATACCAAGGGGGCACCTTTACCCTCTCAGTGGAGAAGGGAATAGGGGATGGGGAAGGGACTGTGTGAGGGGGTACTGGGGTGCAGAGACTGGGATATAAAGAGAATGAAGTATATTTTTTAAAAAAATCTTAACCTCTAGGCAGCACAGCTCTCCGTGGAGCTGAGCAGTCACTGAGCAGTGAATGAGGCTCGTGTGTTTACAGGGTTATGAGCAGAAAGCAACAGTTGACATCTCCTGGTGAAAATCTTCCACTCAATACCCTCCACCTTAACTTCTCGCCAGAGACAACACGTTTTGAGTTATTCTGCCGGTAAGGAAGTAATGAAGAAGGAAATGAAGCCAAGAGAGAAGGAAAAGACAGGAATAAAGGCTTCAGGCAGACAGGCTCCTGGAGGGGTGGGGGTGGGGCTGGGGGCAGGGGTGGGCGATGCTCACAATCAACGGACATTTCCTGAAAACCTCTATTTGCTATTTTTCTCACCACAGTGCTTTGCTCAAAGTCTGTGTATTTTAAGGGGAACGGTGTGTTGGTCAGCACAGCTTTTACTGCCAGGGTGAACAGAGAGAGAGCCTGTCACTGTCTGTCATCCCTGAGCGGATGTCGGGAAGGCGCGCCGAGGCACCGATCTGGTAGAGACATAGATTCAGAAGCGCATAGACAGCTAATGACTGAGGCTGTGATATCACTCTGGACCTTCACAGCCCAGACACGAGACATTTCAACCGCAGAGCCAAGATGTGTGTTCTGAACACCGCGGGGCTGCGTGTCACCTCCGCTCTGCAAGAAAGTCCTAGCCACTGCTAGTACCACTGGGCGCTCCTGAAAAGATCAGGCAGGCAGACACACGAGCACGGTAGAAGCTGTGCTGTGCCAGGGCTCGAGCCCGTATCATCCTGGCGCAAAGTCAGAAAAGATGATCCAATGAATGGAGGGCGCGTGGAGGATAGAGCACGGGCCCATCAGGCATAGGACGTAAAGCTGACGGTGAGCCCTGTACCGTAATATTCACACCGGAAAATGTCATATGCCCGCTATTTTGTAGGAGACAAAAAAAATAAAGACTAAGTAAAAGGGACAACTTTTCTGGCTGCGTGGGGATGAATATCCACTTGCAGAATGACCAGACTGAAGCCTGACACAGCCCAGATAAACCAGTGAGCTTTCCTGGCTTGCCAAAGCCCCATACTCCTTCAACACTGCGTTAACAAATTAATCACTGTCTGAAGACATGGAAAGCATGGGACAGTTGTCTCCCCCATCAGATTTGACAGTTTTAAATCAAGAAGCCAGGAGAGGAATTAAGCAAATACAGGGCTCTGGCTGCCCTTACCCCTGAGAACACACCCCTGCCCTCCTACCCAGGACGAGCCTCCCGGACCATTCTATTCACAACAAATGTACTTGGTTTAATGGTGTATTGTACAGAAGGGGGCAGAAGAGAAACACAGCACATATTTAAAACGCATAACCTCACATTTTTTTTTTTACATATTGAAAACCTTAGAGCTTTTTCTCTCTTCTCCAAAGAGGAAACATTCTTGAATCTGACTTTGGGAAAGGAACAGAGTGTATTCATTAATGAGGTGATTTCCTCGTTTTATTTCTGGTGCATAGGACTTCATGTAGCTGTCATAGGCAAGTTATTCACCGCTGTAATCTAGTCATCTCTGACTTGCTATAGAGCCTGTGTGATACCTCTCTGTTCTGCTGGTAACCGACCACTGTAGACCATGAAGAAAGCATGCCCCAGTGTAGGGAAATGTCAGGATAGGGAGGCAGGAGTGGGTGGGTTGGTGAGCAGATGGAGGGGGGATGTAATAAGGAGGTTCAGAGGGGAAATAAGGAAGGGGGATAAAATTTGCAAAGCAAATAAAGAAAACATCTAATAAAAACAAAACAAAACAAAAAACCTAAAACTAAAAAATAGAATCCTTTATGTTAACAGCAGTTGTACAGCCTTTAAACTCTAATTACAGGTCTACAGATGACCACAGTATGAGCCCCTCACTTGTGACAGGCACACCATGCTAAAGAAAGCACAAAAAGTTCCCTAGTGCCTTATCTGCCCACATTGTATTTGGTTTTGTACTTTTTTTTTTCTGCCTAGGATTGTTACATAAAAGCAATTTGGGGGAAAATGACAGTCTTTCTTTAGTTTTGTTTTGTTTTGTTTTTTTTCTAGCACAAAAGAGACCTTTAAAATTCCTAAGCAATTGTATCAATGATGTGGGTAAATTCAAAGCATTAGAGACAGAGCTAAAAGTTTTTTATTTTTATTTTTAAATTTAGACTTATATATAAATTGCGGCACCAAGAATTTGTACCAGTCATTCATACACTCTAAGTATGAAAAAAAAAATGCACAGAATCTAAGCAGACAAATGGGAAAGGTTTCTCAGGCCAAGGAAGAGTCAGTGATAGTTGGCTCAGTCATTCTGATCCCAGTCAGTGAGGCAGAGTGATGTCACATCATGCCATAAAAGAAGCCAGTGGGAGAGACTGAAAACTCCACTCCTCAAGGCTGGCGTAACAAACGATGTGCACGCAAAAACGCCTATGCGGGACAAGCGAGCTGGGAGGGTTTTAACTTTCTGGGAAAAAGACATCATTGAGTCTCTGACCTTTAAAAGGTCTGCTCTGGACCTCTCGCCGTGTGTCCCTGGTTTAATTCTTAGTTCCTGGACAGAAGAACCTGAAGACTCTCATTAGAGGCCCTCGGAATGAAAGTATACCGTAAAAACAAAATTCTAGGCCTTTAGGCCCAGGCTTGGGAAAGTGACCTCTGTGACTTAATGCTCCAAGGTATGCTAATCATAAAACAGATAGCGACATTCCTCCACCCACCCGCTTCCTGGGTTCAAAGAGTGTTCATTCAAAGAAAGTCACCCCGACCATTGCTATGCAAATGTACTATTGTTAGGGGCTCTTAGAAACTGTCTTGGGAGATAACTGGAACAATTACCAGGTATTCCTTGTGACTCTTGTGACTTTGCACTTCCTTGGGACTCTTAACTGGTATCTTTGGTATTTTCCAACAAAGCCCTCCCCACTTCCTTGAGTTGTGATTTCTTCCTTTAAATACACCCTTACCCAGCTACTTGGGGCGCCACAGTCCTCTACCCCTGCGTGGTGTATGACTGTGGGCCCAAGAGCGCTCTTGAATAAAAGTCCTCTTGCAGTTTGCAGCAAGACCGTTTCTTGTGTGATTTGGGGTGTCACCTCTCCTGAGTCAGAACGTGGGGGAGTCCTCACGTTGTGGGTCTTTCAGGAACACTGATGGATACCTCCAACAGATATGGTAAGCTAGGAGGCCAAGAGGTGCGTGAGGTTTACGGTTCTAATCCCTTAAAAACTTCTGTTCAGCAAGAATCCCAGAATGCTTCTCTTCTCTTCTTTAACAAGAGCCCCACCTTGCAAGCCATGTTGTCTGCCTACTTTCCCCTCCTTCCTTTCATTTTCATCTGTGAAGCTCAGAGACCTATTCAAGTAGCTGGGGGTGGTGGAGCAGAGGCTCTGACAGTAGCCCAGCCCACTAGATCCAATCCACATCTCCTTCCGCTGCAACTGTGAGATGTAGTTTTATCCTTAAGGTTATCCTCAGGTCCTTATCCCACTGACCTCATCCTACGCCAAAGTACCCCAACTCATATCTCAGAGGTACCCTGCCAGACGCAACCATATCTGTCTCGTGGCCACTGGTAGGTGCCAGTTATCTGAGCTTGCCAAAGATGGTGCTGTTTATGTAGTCACAGTCATTATACCAACATGGCAGTATGAATGTGGCCACAGCCATAATGCCAACATGGTGGCATTTATGTAGACACTTTCATCCATGGCACATACAACTGCTGGCTTTCCCAGAACCATCTCTTTCTACCCTTTCTACTTCCTCTCTCTCTCTTTGTTTTCTTTTCCTTCCCTAGGTCCCATGGGGACTGGCAGACTGGCTCCAGACTGCTCATGCTCCAAACCTTTGTGCTCCAAGGTTCTGTCTCCGAGACACTCCTGCTCTTAATTCCTACATGTAGCCCACAGAGGCTTATGGTCCACAGAGGGGGAGGGACTGCAACCACGTATAGGATGAGGTGCTGAGCGGGAAGTGCGGTGCAGTGCAGTAGCCCACTCCACCCCAGGATTCTGATGGTCAATAGGTTTGTGTGTTGCTCTTGCCACGGGCCCTGTGGGTTAAATACAATCCCTGATGTTGTCATGGCTGGCTTGAAAGTCGGAAGTTACAGTACAATGGGCCCAGGGAGATGAGGAATGAGATGCAAGCCATGGCGTAGCTTGAGGGGCAGGAGAGCAGGCTAACAGATGTCTAGGGATTGGATAGGTGGGCTCAGTATATAGTAGGCTGGGCTGCCACTCTAGATGACTTCTCATCACACTCCTTCCTGGTTCCCCTTGTTCCCATTCTTTTTATTCCTCCTAGTTTACCCCACTGATAAACTTTTATCTTTTCCTTGTTTATTTACTGTAGAGAGTTTCATTCCCAAAGCATGGGTTTAGTCTTACAGGTCATAAGACATCCCTCTGAGCATGGGGTTACTATCCCCCCTCTCCCAGCATGAGAGTCCAAATAAATAAATAAATAAATAAATAAATAAATAAATAAATAAATGGTAAATATCATAAGATAAAGCAGAGATCTTTAGCTAGGATGGCAATCTGGGTAAGAGGCCATCATGCAAACAATATCCTAGCAACCCAAATAAATGTTCATGCTTGCTGCTTTGGAGGCACTTAAGGCAGAGGTATTACTTCACTGAGGTCAAAGAAATAAGCCACGGGATGCTTATCACAGGGACTATCAATATTGAACAGCTCAAGTGATTGGTTCAAACCCTAGCACGGGAAGAAGAAAGCCTAGAAGGGCTTAGAAGCTCAATCTAGTATTGCTAGCCCTCTTGTAGGGCACACATAGCACCGGAGATGCAGGGTGGGTGGGGGTGTAGTATGATGGACAAGGGAAAACGCTGAAATTGCTAAGAGTATCTCAGGGACTCCCCATGTGGGCAAGAGGGCCCCCTTTTCTTTTGTTTCCCTTTAAAATCATGGGGAATTTACTTTTAGTTTGCTTGGATTCTGCCAGGAGAGGGGACTACACAAAGGGAGGTCACAAGGAGACATCTCTAATGCCTTCAGTAACCTTTGCTCATAAAACAATGGGCGATGAGGTTGAGGAGGAAATGGGGTCACCATATTCTTCCTACTACTCAGTTACCAAGAAGAAGGAAACTGAGCCCTGCAGACCAACAAGGCATGGAAAGGTTGCCTTCTTGACTAAAGACAAAAAGAAGCCCTATTCATAAATCTATTAGTATCTATAACCATTCTTAATGTCCCGTTGTCTTCATTATCTTCTCGAACTACTGGTCTCCATGACTGCAACCTCATACTGTTTTTTGCCTATTTTCTCATTGGGTTCCCTTTTATAGTTATCCTTTGTAATTTTTCTGCAAGTTCAATAGGTAAGCATCCTATCACCTTTCTGGGGCAGCAGGTTAGCGTCATTGTGTTACGTCTGGTTAAAACTTACATGTTTAACACCAAGTTTGTCTCCTTTAGGATATGGTGGCTTCAGGCTTAAACTCCTCCTTTTGATACAGAGATTTCAAGCAAGGACCCAGAGCCTCCCCTCCAACCAGCAGAACAGGGAGTTTCACGGGGAAGGGAATATCCCCCTCATCATCAAGTATAAAGTCATAGACACGGGTCACCATCCTTAAGCTCCCTTCCAATCATTCCTGAGGCCACAGCTCTAAGCCATGCATACTGGGCTGGGATTGTGGTGGTCCAGGGACCTTGGAGCCATTCACATTCCTGTAAGCGACTCCTTGTCCACCATCCTGTAAATAAGTTCAATAAACTGACTGGATCCCTAAGCTAGGTTTGGTGGAATTGTTTCTTTGGT